>NW_009222586.1:42617-230469 GCF_000690835.1 Fulmarus glacialis
GCATGGACTGAAAAAAGAGAAAAGATTAAAACAGCTAACTGTAGTCATACTTGGCATTGACCTATGGGGACATTAAAGTGATCTACAAATATGTGAAAAAGAGTGATCAAGAGTAATTATTTAAGATGACAAAAATAAAGGGGGAGAGGGAGAATTACAATGGTCCAGTGTGAAGGAAAAACCAAAGGTTATGTTTCAAGGAGAACTTCAGAGAAAGAGCCACTTGCTTGCAAGAGGGTTTCCCGTGGCACACTACTGTCACCATCCATAATAAACCATACTAAACACAAATCCCATGCAAGATTTTGGCACAATCTAACCCAAAGATCTGTGATTCTGTGAAAAGAAAAAAAAAAAAAGAAGCTGAACACTACTTTGAGTGTAAAATGGGAAATTGAAATTAAAAACATAATTCCAAGCTGAGCAACCTATGAAAGTTTCTAGTAACCACTGTCATCCTTGTCTGCAATGTTTGGTCATGCCCTTAAAGCTTGTATAGTGTTTTTTTAAGTCCTTAATCGTTTGCCCTACACAACCAAAGTCTAAAATGGCTCAATTTCACTGCTGTAAATGCTACCCATCCGCAATATTATTGCAAGGAGGTGTATTTGTGATCGCTGTATCCCGTTACAGCATGAGGGATAACGGTCTGGCACATTAGGAGCCGTACAAGGTGATGAGAGGCCGGTACAGGAGTCCGGCATGTTGATGTACCGAGTTTCCAAACATTAACTAATGCAGAAGGGAAGTCGACACTGGAAAATCTTGTTCTTGACCGTGGTAGGACAGCTGAACACTTCATAACACTATCAATTAATATGCCACAGACACTGGTCTCCTCAGAGGAGAAGGCCAGGTTGGGAACAGCTCAGAGGTGGGCATGTCACAGGAAAAGATTGAGGTTTGTTGGCAGAGAAGTGTGGAAGATGTCTGTAGGTTGCTTGTCAGCACTTCACCTGGCCCAGACCAGGCGCGTTAAATCATGGGATGCAAAGCCATACGTGGATATACACGGATGGGAAAACAAAATGCCAGATGCTCTACAGCCGTGTCCTTCAGACCAACACCAGGTTTCTTCTCTTTTTCGGGGGGATGAGGAGAACACATTGAACTTCTCCATCCAGAAGACCAAAGCCTTTCCAAAAAAAAAAAACAGGTAAGGATCGCAGAAGTCCCAGAGACTGAATTATCCATGAATCTCACCTCTAGGAGGCCTCAGAAGTAACCAAAAATGGTTAGAAGCTGCAATCTCTCATTGCCAGGCTGCAAGATTATTGTGTCAGAGGCTTAATGGGCTTGAAAAAGCTGGGCTGGAGCGGCAGTGAAAGAGAGAACAGTGTTTATTGAGCAATAAAAGAAACATTATGTTTCATTGCTCAGCCAAACTGCCCTACAGAAGCAAATCCCCATGCCTTATAATATGGGGTGTAATAAATACTAATACTATAAAGGGGTCTGTTGGAAACAACCAGCAGGGCCCTATCGCAGTGTAATCAAGCCTCCCGTTAAATTAGCGTCTCGCTTGTGCTCGCTGCTTTATTGTCTGACGGGAGCAACCGCCTGGAGGTTTGAACGCCGGCTCCGGTGGGGTTCACCTCCTGCACGGCTGCACTCTGGTTACCCTCTCTTGGGGACATCTCTCCGAGGCCAAGGGTTAGGTTTCCTTCCAAGGATTAAGCGGTAGGCTCATGTCAACAAGGTGGTCGTGGAGATAGAGGCAGAGCAGGAAGGACTCGTGAGGCCAATGGAGAGAGATCCAACTATTTCAAGGCAGCAGATTAATCCTGATAATACTGAGTTGGGCCATTTTTTTTTTTCCCTGGTTGGGTCAAGTTCCCCCAGCAACCACAAAGCCTGCCATTAATAAAATTAAAAAACTCAATCATAATTTCCAACCTCTGTGCCCTTTTCAGAGGCGAAAAGATAAATTGAATATAAAATGAAAGCCTTGCTTTTTGGCCTTTGTAAACCTCTTCTCGCTTTTTCACTTTCCTCCCCATAATTCTGCATTGCTGACCTTCTTCCAGTCACAACCGTCTCGGGAGCGCACACAACATATGGACCTCATTGTCCATCAGAGCGAGGAGGGCATGGGGATACCTTTCCCGTTGACCTTTCCCTAGGCAGGCTGGGGTACATTACTGACGGCATCTGCGCAGCTCTACCTGGGCTGGGCTGCAGCGACATTTCGTCTTGAACCTTTGTCTGATATTACAATTATTATCGCAAGTTGAGCTGCCTTCCAGCGTTTCTTTGGAACATAAAAGGGTCCTTTTTTCTAACTGAATTTTTTGGCTAAAATTTATATTTCTGCTAAGATGATTTAGTTACTGGATTCTGCAAGGAAGGAGTGGTTGAAAACCAAAAGAGAGAAAAATATGAATATATCTGAAGATGCTTTAATTTTCAGAAACCAAAAGTAACTGAAGAGCAGTTGTTAAAAATTGGAAAAGTGTTAGGTTTGGGGGTTTTGTCAGTAAACAAGAATGTTTCTGTGGAAATTCAGGGTTTTACAGTTGCTTACAAAAATCACTGGAGAACTACCACACTCCAACCACCTCTTTTTCATTTTCTTCTGGTCATATAACACCAGGTTTCCATTTGCTGGAAATAAATGAGGAAGCCATGGGGTATTCCTGCTCTTTTTATTCACGTAAATAATCCCATTAAAGTCCACAGGAGTTCTCTTATCCAGTGGGCAGGTTCTGACCCCAATTGTTTTAACAGTTCTTTGTATTCACACCTCATATTCCAGCTAAAAATCTTATAGAACTTGACAGAAGGCTTAAAATCACGAGTCTGCCCAATGACGGAATTAGTATTATGTATGTATGCTGCTCGATTGACTTAGCTCAGGTAAAAAAGAGGAGAAAATAATACAAGAAGAAAAAAAGTGTTGAGGGTAAACAGATGGCAAAAGTTTGGTGAGTCAGGCTGATACCATCATACACTTCCTGACTAACCATAATCAACCCATTTTTTTCCCCTCTGTGCCTCGGTTTCCCCACCTGTAAAATGGGATTTATCGAACTTCCCTTTCTCAAATAGTTGTGAACATGTAGTCAGTGGCAAACTTCAGGTGATCAAATGTAAGAGAGACAGTTGCATTTTTTTTCAAATAAATTGAAAATCAAGTCCTTTTTGGTAAAAGGATTTTTATCCTACTACCCTACAGCTACTCAGAGTCCCTCCCTTAGCAATATGATGAGTGACGCTACATTCACAAATGCTGAAAATAAAACTGATTCAAAGTGAGCGAGCTCTGTGCACAGTCACACAGTGCTACGCTTCTCTTAGGAGTTAGGTTTGATCAGAGTCAAAAACAGATTTCTGAGATCATTTAATTTTAATCAAATTTCTTCAGAGCTTCTAAAAGCCTTTTCCTCCCTGTAGCATACCCCATTGCCAAAAAGTTTGTTACTCTTTACAAGCTGAATTCAAAAGGAAAAATTCATAAGCCCCTTTTTCTACACTATTTATTTATTTATTAGAATGCCAGCAGCATATACAGAGCAAGGTAGTCCATTCCAACAATCTTCTTCCTTGTATGTTAAACCTTATGGTAACCAACCTAATTTTATTTCAGCTTTGAAAGAAAGAAAAGTCACCTCTAAGTTCAGACTAAACATGAGAAATTGTAGCCAGAAAGGAAATTTTTTTGAGAAAGCTATGTGGGAAGATATAAAAACAGTGGGTTAGAATGGAATGACTCTTTCAACTCAAGTTTATTGTGTTTACAGTATTACTCAAGTTCTGAGGAAACTAATAACCATCACAAATCTCACCAACATCCCATATTTTAGGGCTTGAGTTTTCTACATTTTCTGCTGGTTTAAAGCCCAACAACAAAGAAGGTTCTTGATAGAATAAGCTCTAATGTTAAAACTACTATGACATATAGAGATATATAACCTTACTCTTGGGTAACCAAAGTCTCCACTGCAACTTTAGCAACAAATTTCTTCCCCTCCCTACAACCTCTCCTACATCCCATAATAGCCTCTATGTTTCAGAAGTAAGGCTCCACATCTGTAATATATTATGTGCATAATTTGCACTTAATTACCAACCACATTGATTAAACCATTGCACAACAATTAAACTTAATTAGGTTTTTTTACAGTGCCTTCACTATTTAACTGAAACACGCCAAGTGTCTTATCAGCTCTAATTGAAACGCTCGCTGGAGATGTTTAGCTTAAAGTGTGATCACCATTTCTTTCCAATTTCAGGTGAAGGCAAAACTGGGAATTAACAAATGTGTGTCAGCCTGTGACCCAGCATGAGCCACTTTGCATTCCCAATTGTTTCCATGTGTATGTCAGCAAATGTTCATCTCAATGCTATAAATAGATGACCAGGCTGCCCCCACCATGAAATTAGACAAGTTCTGTAACACTTAGCAGGAATAATTAAGAGCTAGGCTGTGAAATTCAAAGGGTATCCTGAGTTTTCAGTAATATGAGTTATAATTTGAGGCAGCATTTTCCTCAAGCACAGGCTTGTAACTTCTATCAAAAAGGGCAGAATTTCGCAGGCTTTAGCTAGTGAGGAAGTTGAAGAAGCCTAACTAGGTGTACAAACACTAAGAAGCTGGGAGTTATACTTAGGGAGCCAATTTTTTTTTCCTAAATTAGTGTAGTTTGGGTAGTTACACATTTATGGATTTCGTGCGTTTGATTCTTTTTCTCTAGAGAAAGCTATGACAAAATATTTGATACCTTGAAAGTGTGGTTCCTATGTCAGATACTACGGGTGGACCTTCGAGCTAATCTTTGCATGAAATAACAAAGTTAAATATCACTTTAATAAAGCACAGTCTTACTGGGGCTGAATTTGGGGGAAAAAATTGTAGATGAAAGGAAAAGATAAAACAGATTCTCTAGCTGGTAGCTCATCACTCTCTAATCAAAGAAAACAAGTGAAAAAAATGTTCACTGTTGTATTTCAGTGCTGCTAATGGGATGTTTGTAACTAAAATCTCCCCAATTCACTGAATATTTGAATTTCTGTTTGCTCCTCTGAATAATGTTTTCCTCACAATTCTAGACTTAGTCAATTCTTATCCAAACTTCTATATCTTTACTTAATGTTCCCTCTATTTTCCTAGTAAGTGAGGACTTTTTATGTTTAATTCACATACTGCTACTAAGAAACCCTTATCTTTAAGCCTGAATAATGCAATGAGATAAATTTAAGATGGAGTTCAAAGATACAGGCTGCATTCCTAACTCTGCTTTGAACTTGCATCTAATTGTGTCAGGTTGTCATCTTTTTTCAGGAGGGAGTATTTAATTGTTTCTTCTGTTAAATTTCTTAAGCAGTAAACTAGTACTTCTACAAGTGGTAGGTTTCATATATGCAGATAAGCAATTTCTGATTTTTCAGTAGCATATAACCAATTGTTTAAAAAAATCTGCTTCATTGGCAGAAAAAAGCATTGCAGTATTTTGATTGCCATCAGATCCACCGGTGATTGGAGTCTGTTGAATAAATTCATAGGACAATGCTTTTGGCAGATTTTACAATATGTCTTTTACTAAATTATTTGACTAAAATTATATTCATCTCTTTCCCAGCTGATAGTATTGTTTTGGTAACTTGCCCATCTATTCAGGGGGAGAAATAATAATTTCAAGCAAGAAATATTTTCCTTCAAGTCACCCAACCTGGTAACTGTGGAAACTGTAAGAAAAGCTACACTAGGAAAGTTCAGTGTTCATACACAGTGCCTCAAATCAATAGAAGTTATTTTATTTTTGCCCCTATCTTTTTTTTTTTCCCTCTCTAATGAGTTAGAAATAATAAAAATAGCAGCATGATTTGACTCCAAACATGCCCTGGGCGCTTCAGCAAAGTGGGAAAAGCAAAACTTTCCTCTTTAATACCCACCCAGCGCATCTCTCAGCGGGGTCCACCTTAAGAGACCGGCCGTGGGGTGGGGGCAGACATCTATTTTTAAACAGCAGGAGAGTTCAAGACCCGTGCCATGGTTAACACGGAGCCCCCTTCCAGTGTTCCCAGTGATTCCTCTCCGCGAGCATG
This sequence comes from Fulmarus glacialis, assembly GCF_000690835.1. Classification (NCBI taxonomy): domain Eukaryota; kingdom Metazoa; phylum Chordata; class Aves; order Procellariiformes; family Procellariidae; genus Fulmarus; species Fulmarus glacialis. Next base: position 48,663 of record NW_009222586.1, read on the forward strand.
AAATGCCATAAAGTGCTGCAGTGATGCCTTTATGAATGGCCTGTTTGTCTCCCTCTCCCCTAGCAGCCCATTTTTTTTTTTTTTTTCCCTTCCTTTTTCACCCCACACTTGTCCAGTGGCCCAAAGCAGTTTAGCAGATATGGCAGCTCACGTGAATTATGAAAATGTGAATACGGCTCCGCTGACTTTTACCCTGCATGCTGGCGCTTTGTCGGTGGTTTTTTGGTTTTTTTTTTTGCTTTTTGTGAAAAGGTCGAAGACAAGGAACTGCTTTTATTCCTAGACACATGACTCTGGGCACCTCACATGCTTAAACAGGAAAAATAATTGGCCAAATTTAAATAGGCATTTCCCAATATAACCCAAATGCAAAAGCTCTCTCCATCACCAGCGGCTCCAACTCCACTTATGGGTGAGCTCAAACATGCAGTGTCTGGATCCTGCAGTCAGAGTCTGGATCCAGGGATAATTTCTGCAGGTGGTATTCATCTCTGAAATAAATCCATATCTGGGAGACAACCAGGATCAGGCTGTTTGAGTTCCCTTCTTTGTGCCACCCTCTGAAGGGACAAAATCGATCTTCTGTGCACTCTGGGAGAGAGGAGCTTTAAAAATGTTGGAAGAGTTTGTTTAATTAGGTGGCCTAGCAGTTCATTTCAGAAGTATTGCTGGCAAATCACCTAACCTTCTTCCAGGGCTGATGTTAAAATCTGTTTCCACATTTTCTTGTGGGGGGAAAAAAAAAAGAAAAAAAAGGTTATCCTTCACCCTTTCCAGCAAGCCAGGAAAGCTTGAAACTGAAATGGTGGCTTTATGCCCAGACAGAGAGGAACTGAAATAAATATGAGCAGGGTTAAGAATTTTCTTTATTGAGAGCACCTGCTCCAATTTTATATGTAGCGTTGCTAAAAATTCCTTCATTACGGTGTGCTCAACTCTGTGGGAGTTCAGTGAAGCCTTTGGTGCTGAGAAAATCCAAATGAGCCCTTTGGACCTCTCCGGGAAAAGGTTTTCCCCGCTCTCCTCCAAACGAATTAAATGTCTCCAAAGGTAACGCAATGACAGAGCTGCATGCGACGCTCCCAAGGACAGCTGGCCTTGCTGGGGATGAGTTACGGGGCAGGGAAGTGAAAAAAATGAACTGGCAAAACCTCTCTACTTGTGAAGTTTCATGCAAAATGGCATTTTCTGCTGTTTTTTGCAGGTAGCTGCACACCTCCTGGGTATATCAGGCACACTTGAAGATCAGCAGACCCTTCTTGTACCTGCTCAAACACCTTCTCAACCAGTGTGTGTCAGAGAAGCTGGGTTCTGAGTTTATTTTGTGATACACCAAATGTTGACATTTTGTTGTCACTGTGATGGGAGAAAGACAAAAGCAAGACAAAGTTTTAGCAAGAGGCAATATATTCTTATTAATCAGGCTGATGTAGCTGTAAAAGGCATATGTCAGACAGGCCAGATCTCTGGGTATTAAGCAAGAAATTTCCAGCTAATTTCTGGGCAAAAATAATCATTTCAAGTTTAACTTAATAATGTTAATCAATTAGCCTGAGACTTTGAGACAGCGGCATTCTTTTGTCTGAGGGTAAAACAATTAGGGACTAATCCTGTAAACTGTATTATTGTTGGAGTTGAGGTTGATTACTCACAGACCCCTCAAACCTTCTACTACTGCTGTCAAAGTCTAGTTCTCCAGAGGTGTTTTGCTGTCATTGCAATGATCCAAGGACACACAACTTGTCTAAGAAAAGGCCCAGCCTCTGCTTACAAACCCACTTCCAACTAAAGTCTATTTCTATCTTTTTACACGGCTTCATGGAAAAAGAGGTGGTCTTTGACTTTGGAAGTTTAATCAAGGTGTTGACAATGAGTCTCTTGGTGGCCCTGACTAAGTTTCTTGTTTTATTGCACCTTGCTTTCCCCAAAGAGATGACGATTCCTTTGTTAATGGTCTGAAAATAATATTCACAATAAACTTTTCAACTAGGTCAAAGCCTTTAGATGACAGAACTGCTTTAGGAAGTGCATTTGAGCACTAATAAAAATGATTATGTGTAAGGAAACAGCAGCATGCTGGAGATGGCCAACAGGTTCATTCGAACTGCCATGTTTTGCACAAAATACCTCCCCAGCTGCAGCCAGATTCATTATGTACGGGGCTGATGCCTCCTATAAGGGTTCTGCAGATTGACCACCCCAGTGAATTGTCACAAGGCAATTAAACAGCCCATAATCCTGGCATGGCTGGCATGGGGTACTGCAGTGGAGAAGATGACAAAGGTGGCTCTGCAGGTGCTGAGAAGTGGAAGAGAATGTCGGGAGGTGCAGAGACAGGCAAAGAGCCATTGGGGTCTTTTTGGAGCAGACAAGTGAGGAAATGGTTGGGGCTTCCTCAGTGCTGGTTTTTTATTTTTTATTTTTCGAATGTGAAGCCTAAATAAACAACAAATTGAAGCTGAGGTGAGCGGCTTGCGGGAGCAGGGATTCAGCGATGCCACCGCAGTGCAAGGCCATGGCGAGCCAGGGGGAGGTGGCCAGCACCAGTAAAAGAGGGAGACGAAAAAGTTCACCAGCATTCTGGCTGACGGGTATTCATTTAATCTGGGGCATGACTTTGGCTAACTGCACTAAACCCAGGAAAAATCTAACACTGGGAATTGGTCATTTCTGTTGTGAATAGTGGTATTTTCAGAAAGATGGTATCGACAAAATATTTTATCAGAAGGGCTGACTCCCTCTAAGTGCTGGAATAATCCTGTCCCAGTGTTATTAGACAGCCTCTGTTAAATGCCACATTTTTTTCAGGCCCTGCAATGGCATCTTAGGTTCATCAACACAGCAAATACAGTTTTCTGGCTTTTTTTTGGTACCAGATCTAAAAAGCCACAGTCATACCCCACAAAGCACCTATCCAGTATAAACTGGGAAATGAGACAGGAATGCTGCAGTGAATCCGCCCCCGACCCACAGCCAGTGTCTGTTGCTTGAAGGCATTTGCAGCGTGCAGACCCACGGCGAGCCATCATCCCAGCGCGTGGGAAATGGCTCCTGCGGCTGAGGGTGGGCATGAGCGTGGGTGGAAAACAAGTGCGTGAGGCTCCCTGGATCAGCTGCTTCATTCAGATGTTTCCCCAGGAGCTGACAGAGCCTAAGCCTAGGAACTGGCAGGGATTTTTTCTTCACTGGGACAGAAGTAACATTCTTGAACTTACAGAAATTAGAATACTTTACTAGGGGATAGATCTAATCAGATTGTATCCAAACGGTCTATCTATAAATTTTAGCCACAGATGTATCTCATTTTCCTAATACCTAAGCCGCTTAAAAGCTTTAGCGTATTTATTTTCCTTTCACCCCTGCAACGTAGAGATACACTGTCCCTATTTTACAGCTGGGGAAGTTACTCACAGGGAGACTTAAGTGTATGTATTCACGGCAGTCACTGAGTAGAACGGAATTCAGCATGGCTGGAAAACCCACCTGAGAAGCTGGGTAAATACTTGGGCAAGTAGCTCAGCGGTCAATGCCAGGAGTACCCGCGCTAATTCATTGAAAACAGGCTTAAGTGCATCTACTCGCACTCCCTGCAGGGTAGAAATGGTTTGAAAGGCTCACGCAAGGTGATGCAGAGGGGCTGGGGCAACCCCGGGAGCTGGTCTGTGTCTCCAAGGCTGGCGGTGGCTGAAGCCTGCTCCTGCCTGCTCCCGGCTCGGCGGGCAGGGGCTTGCCGGCCAAGAACGTTGAATCATGCGATGGGAGCTGGATACGAGCTGGAGACACTAAGGGCTTGCGTTTACGTAGCATATGGCTCGAATGCACTTGCTGTTTCATATCTAGGAATGGAAGTAGCACAGGTAGCATTGCACTGGGAGATGGAAGGGTTGCAGCTCAAGCTGCGGTTAACTGGAGCTAATTTCTGCACCTGCATAGGGCCTCGGGTGGTGTTTAAAACATTGAAAGTGTTTAGCTGTGGGTTTATGTTGAACAGTTCAAAACTGTGGCTGCCCTGTGGGTCTTTGTATTCAGACCGTGAAGCCCGAGGTGTGATTCCTGATGGCTTTTTCATTTTCCCTGGGTGAAATAATAGAAGTAAAACCCTAAAAAAACCCCATATCTGAACCTTTCTCCTGCCAAACCAAAAAAACCCACTGCACTTCAGATTCAATTTCCCTCAAGGACAGGATGAGAGAAAGGAAAGACATATGTTGTGTGATGTTATGTGAACACTACCAGAAGATGTTCAGATACGACATGGTGAGGGTCCCATAAGAACTAAGATAGAACATAAATTATTAGTTTCAGTGAAATGATGCTGCTTCACAACAGCTACACATCGTCCCCTTCCTCAAGAGCTCTGGCTTTGCCAAGCTTCAAACTGCAACCGTTCTTTGTCTTGGGGTGACATTTCCCATCCTTTCCCCCCTTATCAGCCGTCCTTGGATGTGTTTGAGAGCATCATTCTCGGCCAGCTCATCTCTGCTGCTTCCTGGCCAGGCAGGACCAAGCACCCCGTATAACTTCGAATGGCTGATGCCTGCTCTGTACCAAAGCAGCAGACCTGAAATAGCAGAGGGCTCGATTTTACAAGGCATTACCGAGCCCTCGGTGTTGAAACGCAGGTGATGAGTTTCCAATCAGATAAGGCGATGGTAATTCCAGATGACCCTGCCATCAGTTGCAGGAATTGCCATGCGGGGAATGTCAGGATTAGGTTTCACTCGGAGCCTGGACACATTTATAATGTTTCAGTAAATGAATAGGGAGTACTGTGACCCAGCTGGGAAATTTATGGCCTTGGTTGTGGCTCTGACAGGACTTTGGAGTGAGATATCATGGGCTTCAGGGGTGGAGGCTCATCTTAAATTGGGGTGGGGGTAGGGGTGAGAAGCAGAGATAAAGCAGCTGTTGAAAAGCTTAAGCTGCGTGTCTCTGGCTAAAAGCAGCTTGAGAGAACATGCTCGCCGAGGTGTGAACCATCTACGAAGTACCCATTAATTGAAAAATATTCCAACTGGACCCTGAAGGACAGATCGAGTCCCATGTTGGGGGTCCAGGCACTCGCTCGTAAAATGTGCAGATTGCAGTCTTCGTAGAAGGAGGAAGAGGAGGAATAGTTTCATGGGAGGAGAGGTTGTTCCTGACAATGTGCAGTCACCGCGAGGCTCGAGTCGGGGAGCTGTGCAACACAGGGACCTTTCACTCCACCGTTTGTGGTCACTCAACTTATTTTCTCTCAGGGTTGGACTGGGGGATTTATTGCACCTTTTGGATTTTCAACAGCATCTGTTACATAATCTAAAATGAACTTTTCAAGAAATGGAAACTAATCTTTGCCTAAGCTACGCACGATGATATGCTGTGACCTTCCTGACTGATACTTAGAAAAACTTTCCTTAAAAGCAGAGGGTGAAAAGCAGGGTTTAAAGATTTACTGGGACATTTACAAGTGTGATAACATTTTTCAGCCTGTTTTGTTTTATGATAAATCATTTTTTATTGCCCAAAAAAACCTGGGAGATGATGACCAGAAGTAGAATATTTTTGGCTTTGTCATTGGAAAATCAGACCCAAAGTGTTTCAGCTATGAATGGAAGGAAATTTAAAGCACACAACAATCTGAGGTAACCAGTCAAAACACTTGCTGTGGCTGTCCAAACAAAACCAAAAAATACCTAGAAGTAAACAAAAGATGTATTTTGTAGGCCACTGCGAAGGCCCTTATTTTTTTTACCTTTTGATCTGGAAGAATTTTTTTGAATTTTTTCCAAGGAAAGTAGTGAGGTCAAAAAATGATTTTTTTTGCATTAAAAAATATGAATGTTTGGAGAAAAGCCAAGTGTTCATGATTTGTTTTATTTGAAAAATTTCAACCAGCTGTACCTATGAAACTGGAAACCAGGTAAAAATTGCCCTGATCTAGGCTTTTTTTGAAACTGAAAAGTCAACCAAGGTTCATCAGAATGGTTTCTGAGTTTCCAATTAACCGTCCTAGGCTTCCCGGAGACTGGACAACAAAACCGTAGGAAATCATGTGGACTCATCATAGCTGAGTTTCACTTTCGTTTTTGCAGACAAACCTGAAATCCCAGCTTATGTGGCATTTGTACCAAAAGCAAACTGAGATTTATGCAAAAGATTTTCCTGGCTAACTGATACCAAAAAATCAAGTTGCACAGAAATGAAATTGTGGTTGCATTGAAGTAATTAGTTTTGTCATTGACACGATTGGGAATTGGAGCTTACCCTGAACATTCACCATCAAATCAACCTGACTCCCGGTGGGATATTCATAAATAAACAGTGCTAGCTATTTTCTAAAGCAATTACCCCATTTTTAATTCTTCTAAGTCTTCCAACTGAGAAAAAGCTGATCAATATATCTCAGTGACCAGTAGTTCTTTGTTGAAAGCCAGAATAGCTTAAGCCTCTTTCAAGTTTGGAGGAAGAAGTAATGGATATGTCTACCCTTTCTTTTCATACTAGTAGCTTCAGAAAACTCCTTGGGGGTCACCTTTTTCTGCTCCTTGTTAACACCATCTCTAGTGGTTAATTCCTGATCTGTGACTAGGACTCATAAGCGCTAAGCAAGATGAATTATGTACAGAAAAATAGATTAATAATAGAATAAAATCCATTTTCAGTCTCAATTCAGTCGCAGATGTGTGCGGGTCTTTTTTCAGTGCCCGTAGTCTTGCAATTATAATTTGAGTAATGAGCTACGAAAGCCTAGATCCACTTCAGGACCCCCCGTTGGATAGTTCACCTGCAGCAAGAAAAAGCAGTTGATATTCTGGATATGCTGCGAACTGAAATCAAAGACGCCAAGTCTGTTTTTTCAGCCAATCTACACCTATGCAGTAGTTTTCCTGGAATCCAAACCATCTCATACAGCACAGAACACTGAATCCCTGCCAGGAATGATAAACATATCCCATTTTTCTTTCCTTATCTGTTTGCATTTTGCTAATATCACCTCTCAACCCCTTCCGCTCACTTCCAGTGGCTATTATCAGCAGACAGCAAAGAAATCTTTCCCAACCAACATGTCTGCAACTTTTGTGTGGGAAATTTTCTCACCCGTGCTCTCTGTGCACGTGAGACGTGATTTACATGAGTGGTGATACGGGGATTGATTATGGAAGTTTAATAAAGATCAATCGCGTAACAGGTAAAATATTAGGATGGAGGATGACACAACTTCTTGAAACTCTGATTACATGGGAGTCACCAAAATATATTGCCACAGAAATCAAGGAAAACATTCCTTTGACTTGCTGAGAGGAGGTTTAATGTTAGTTGAAAGCCTCGTGCTAGTATTTTTTGGAACATTGATGTTCATTGCTGAACAGTCTGCATGTAAAACAGTAAAAACGAAGAATCAAGAGGGAGAGACTAAGTTGCCATAGGCTATTGATTTTGAGTTCCAAATCAATTTGTTTTGTATTTTTTTATTACCTTATATGTGTGCCATGAAAAAAAAGTTAATGTATTCTGTTGTATTGCTGTCTAAACAAATTGGAAAGCTCTTGGGTAATCTCTAGAAATAAATTTAAATGAGTAAAGCTTTTTGACTTAATCACCTGTGTTTTATATTCTGTGTGGAGGGAGGGAATTTGCCATCAGTACTTCTTTATTCAGTGTGCAAAATTAATTTGATAAATGCAGCCTGGAAGACAGTGCAGTTTTGAGCATAATAAGTTCCCAAACTTAAGGCAAACTATGAAGTATATACATCATTAATAGTAATATATATGAATTAATACAAATTTTTAATGCTACAAATGCCATGGTGGTCAGGTGGGAATAAGAACATTTTAAAATAGTACACTCTAGATAGAAACCCAGCTCAATAATGTTTGCTACAAATGTGGGAGTTGCTGAGGGAGAAGCCAATATTGCATTCCTCAGGTCTAGGGCAGAAAAAATGGAGGAGTTAAGATGAAGTACAGATTTTCTTCTAATCAAATCCAGAAGACGTGCTGTAAACCTTATTCTAAGAGATCCGCTAAGTCTGCAGCATGAACATGACAGGCAGACAAAATTGTGGATTTGATCATTTAAAAACCTGTGGATTCCTGGGGTTTTGGCTACGTTAAAGACTCTGAGAAAAGACATGCTGAAAATTGCTGAGGGGTGTTACCAAACCAAGTTGCCAAAGGCTTAGTCTGCCTCAGTAATACAGAGAGCAGCTGGTCGAGCTAACTCCCAGTTAATTACCTCTTCATTTCTGCAATCACTCCATAGTTTGTTTAGGGCAAGGTGGACTGGAGGTTTCGGTGCCCAAATCATTCAATTTATTCATTTGCTATAGAAAATAAAAGTTGGAAAATAAAGACCTCATTATTGTACATATTTTTTCATTTAATTCGTTATGGGCATATTACAAAATGGCTTTGTAATTTGGGTAATCATACACAAATGTTGGGTTTTGCTGCAGCATATTCAGATCAAATACTTGTTTGGCTGAACCTGGCAGGCAATGCTGGTGCAAGCCCAGCTCATTGCGAGTGTGGAGGTGATTGATTAATTGCTCCCGCAAATCTTACAGAGCCAGATCCTGATGTCTTTTCACACTCTGAATGGGGTAGGACTTTCAGTGCCCAGGCACTTTTTACGTGGAAGTCAGAAGGATCAAAGCACTACGTAGGTTCATTTATCCAAGGAGGAAAAATGAAGATATGGCGCAACCATTTTATGGGATCATTGTAGGACTGTTTCATACAATGACATTTTTCAAGTCCTTTGTCCCATCTACTTTATATAAATACTCCATTGTAGGTCTTAGGGTAACAGCTAAATATGACAGTCAGTCCTAACTTCCATTGCTCAGTATAATTCCCGTAGATTATCCTAAATAATTGCTCTTTTTCTTTGTCATTTTTTATACAATACCAAATTGCAATCTCCTACAGTGCCAGCCTTGTTTTAACTCTGCAGCACATCTAAAATCAGCATTTAAGGAATGTTTAAGTTGTAAAGTCAAGCTCTGAGAAGATTAGGAAGTGCTTGGATCCAGAATACCCAAGCAACCTTAAATTGGCCCCATTCTATAAAGCCTTTAAATATCCGATTGCTACAAGTTCATGCCCCCTCCAACTACTGTGAAAAAAGAGGCGAGACCTGCAAAAACTAGTCCATTTTGAGGCACAGCCTGGATTCATTCCCGCTGTAGTTTCCATCCAAGGCTTTGAATGAAGTAGGGGGTTGTATGGAAAAAACACAGTGTGATCATGTAATTAATGTTTCCTTGTGTGGAACCACAGCAGCCCCTAGCAACTGGGGAGAGCAGGCAGGAGAGGGTTCACTTATTGTGTGAAATCAGCCCACCCTTCTCTCAGAAAAGATCCTGAAAGGTTGGTATTAATTTATTTGTCTTACTGATGAGGAGTTGTGATGGGAGACTGAAGGGTCACTTGAAAATCTGATACTCCCTTAAGAATTTCTGTCCCTTAACCATTTTATTCCTTCACCTGTTAGTTCCCTCATAAAAATCAAGCTCGAGCTCCTTCAAGAAAACACATCTCTGTTCTTCAAAGGATACAGATACTTCTTCCATAGCAGTTTTCATCTTTTCTAGTCTACGCTGAGAGTTACAGACCAAATGTAATATCTGTTCCAAGATTCGGACCCGCTTGTCCAAATCATCAGATGCTTCTCCAGCCCCCGCCTTTTGCATCCTCTGTTTTAGCTCTAAGTTTAAAACCAAGCAAAAAACCACACACACACAAAAAAACCCCTTTGCTTTGTTCTGTTTTGTTCTAAACAACCTCTTCTTCTAACTGTGGTGGTGGGGAGATCTTCACTAGCCTTTCCAATGCCTGACCTGACATCTGTTTTCTGAAGGACTTACTGGAATAGTCTGCCCAACGAATGATCCAGCTGGCTGAGTATTCCTAGGTGCTGGATTGTAATGCAACAGAGAGGAAAGACATACTTGTGGGTTTGACATCAACACGGAGGCAGAAAATGCCATTTAGTGTGAAGTGTTCCAATGTCACTTTGTCTAGGAAACCAAGCAGGTCATTATAAGATAACTATTTTACACTTACAGCTTCTCTGTGTTCTCCATAATACTCCTCTCCAACTCCCCAAGAGGACAAAAAAATGCAAAATACAGTAAGATGCTTTTCATGTTGCATCTAGCTATAATCCCTGACAATTCCAGGCTAGTGCTGTGGAAGAAATGACCAAACTTTATTCACTTTATGTTGTGAAATTTTTAAAAAGTATGTTTCCAGCTGACTTTCCTACTGCTGGACTCGTTTTGCCTGAAATGGTTTTGGCTTTCACAGTCTGGGTAGGTTCAACATGGCCACGAGGGGTTTGGAAGACCTCACAGGGAAGACCTCCTACAATCAGTGGCGAATGCTGTCCCTTCAGTTAGAAAATAGCTTCTTAGCTTCAAGTAGGTATTGCGTCAGTGTCCCAGGAGAGGGATCTGCTCTTGGAAGGGTCTGCTTTGCTTGAGCACTCTCAAGATCTTGACCACCCTTTCACCAAATGGCTTTATGTGAGCATTGTGCCTGTTCCCTCCAATATCCTGTCAACATCTGAGGGTGTTTCCATCCAGAGTAGGGACAGTTATTTCCAAAGCTGAAGGTTCTTTATGGAGAAAGCCTTACTCATTTCCCTTTATTCAGAAATTATATTAAAAAAGAAAAGCATTGCTTAAGCCATCTAGAGCTTTAAATGTCAGAACTCCAACTGGAGCACAGCTCACAGGCCTCTGGTGTTACTATATTGTTCCAGTGACAAACCCAACCCATGAAGTGGGTTGACCAGCTTCCAGTTGATTAAAGGTGTTCTCCAGAAGAACAGTCTAATTTGGAGTTGACAAAGGCATGGAAAGTATGTCTGCTTCCAATAAAACTCCCTGCCTCCTTGCCAGGCACAGAAGAAAAAAGACCTGCCTTCAAACCCCTGGCCATGAACTTGCTTCATGTTTTAGGGTTGCCATTCTCCGTTCCTTCGCCCTGCAAACATTGCTGAGAAATTACCAGAATAGCATCTGCATGCAAAACCAGCATGTTCTTTGACATGTTTTCTTGTTTCTTCCCCCGGCAGCGTAGCGGCCCATTAGTCTGATCTGGGCTGCAGGCTACCCCTCTTCTTTTACGCTAGTCCAGTAAACTCCAAAGGCACAAACTGGAAAGTGATTTGGCCAGAGGTGTTATTCTTTCCCCTGTAGACATCCCTAATTGCACTGCGTGTTGGCCTAACCTTTGAAAAATGCTTTGGAAGAAGGTGGCACACTGAAGTTGGTTATTGCTTGCTGATGACAATGCCGAAGGTGATGATTGCCCTGTAGTGCAGTGCATCATGTTGGATTCATTTAGTGGATGTTATGTACCCTGTGGTCTGTGATTCATTCGCTGCATTGCAACGTGCTTTTTGGAATCACACTCCAGCAGTGACTTTCTGACATGCGGTTCAAATGCTCATTTCTTTTCAGACCATACTTTTATTACAGTGAGTAGATCTGTATATAGCTTTAGACTGCTGCAAATTTCCAAGGGCCGCGTCCCAACAAGTATCACTTTCCAATTTCATTCCCCTCAAGAAATTCTGTCAACAGCTTCTCCCAATTCCATTAATCTTGTGTTTTACCATCTTAAAGCCTCCCATTCTCTCAACTCCCTTAAAGATGTGACCAGTGTTTCTCCTTGAGTGCTGACAATTGCTTTCTCATTCTTATGTGGACCTGCTTTCCCTGCTAAGAACCACATGCAGTTTTCAATAATACCTATTCATCAGTAATGTATATAGTGAGCCAGGTCTGGATTTCCACACTGAGGTACTGATGTATTTTACATACCTTTCCTTTCTCAAAAGGGATTTTCTGTCTCTGAACACTAAATATGAGAAGCATTTTTCAAATTCTTTGACAGAATGCTTTTAACATATCAGCAGGGTTAATAAATCTTTTCCATTCGTTCTGTTCACTTTTATTCGTAGTGAAGTATTGATCAGGAACAAGCAGGGATTGTGAGGACAGTTCTCAAATGAAAGTGATATATGGTGCTACCAGGATGCTGATACAAATGGTTTTGCTTGGAGCTGTGGGCCATCGACCCCAAGGATTTTCTCCCAGCAGCAAGGAAACCCAGAAAGAGAACATTTAACCAGACCAGACCACCAACCTGTCGGAGTTCTCCACTGTGTTAAGTTTTCAGATTTGCTTTTCTTCACCCCCTTTTTCACTGTGGTGCTCTTGAATAACACAAGCATTTTATCTCTCCAAAATGCAAGCAATTGATGGGGTCAGAGTGACTGATTTCAAGCAGGCATGGGGTGACATAAGGTACAATAATATTGATGCTAAAGGGAACACCTTGGAAACTCAATTTCACCTTCTGTCTGTGCTTTAAATCTGGAAAATCCAGGGGGTCATCCCTGAATTGATATAATTTTCTCTGTGGCTATCTCTATGTATGTATACTCTTTATAGATACCTTACAGCCATGCAACAATTAAATCAAATATATTTCTCCCCAGACAGACAGATAGATATCTTTGTTCCTGTGTGTCTTGGTTGAGGGATAATTTGTCAATCCTGCAAAAGCTCATGACACAGGTGGTCCATGGGATGGCCCTCGGAGCAGCACGATGAAATGGGACTGTCATGTACACAGACTTAAGCACAGCTTTCACAGAGACCCTTTGGCAGGTCCTTGGATGGAGAAAGCTGAAGGTGTGTGACGGGGACCAGGACTAGGTCTCTGCAAAACACCACGGTGAAGCAGAGCAGGGAGTGAACAGAGGACAAGGAGACAAGGAAGTTCAAGAGTGCCACTGCATGTTTGGGAGCTACCTCTGGAAGAAATAACAAAGAAATGCTCAAATAATAGACTTCTTGCAAAAATTTTACACTTACAGCATTTTTCAGCTACACATCTCAAATGGTGTTAGAAGGATGTGACAAGTTCTCAGCTGTACTATCACAGATGAGTCATTGGAGGACAGAGAGGTCACCCACACTCTCCCATGTCTCACTCAGTGCTAGAACTGAAGTCCCACATCAGACTTGATGTTCCTATTATCTTCCTCTCCTGCTCTAAGGGATTAGAAAAGTGGCCAGAAAAGAACAAATATAACTCACCAAAAAGAAAAAAATCAGCAAATCCTTTAGAAAAGAGTAGTCAAAAGGACAAATATTCAATGAAAGGGAAAAAAAACCTAAAAAGAATATCACTGACAAAAATCTGAGATATTGCTGACAAACAGCAAATCAGTCATTTTTTGCAAGTGTAAATTAATATTGGGAAAATGAACTGTTAGGATGTACATGGGGGATGACATCCAGGAGATAACTGCTCTTCTGGGTCAGTTCACACCGCACTACCCCCTGTCCCTCATTACCTGGAAAATGTTGACTGATTTTGTGGTATTCGAAGGAGTGACCAGGATAAAAAACAGTCAAAACCAAAGGAAAATTGAAAAGCTGAAAGCTAACCTATCCTAAGTACCTTATTTTTGATAAAATACTGGGCAGGGATATTACCCTACAAATATTCATGAAAAAAAGAAAACATTTCTTATGGAGAAAGTCTCAATACTTCAAGTCCTTTCATGAAGATGGGATGGAAAGACTGGTGGTGATGAGGTCCATGATGTGAAGGGACAGGATGCTGTTCTGAAAGGAGGAATTCAGTCTAAATGTCAGAAATACTGGGACGTATCTTGGGTTGTGAATAATCTTCTCATATACTGGTAAGAGGTCTCTCTCTTTTAAACCAGCCAGTGCCATAGGGGATTATACTGAATTGGCAAAGAAATAGCCTGCATGATCTAATCAATTTTCCATTTCTAGTTTCTATGAGCCTGTAATTCTGTGAATTTTTTTCTCTGTTGCTCTTCGTACGACAAAGCTTCTCCACGCACCATTTTGGGTTTTTTTTTTTTTCCAGAAACGTCTGGTCATTGGAACTCCTGTTTAAAATTTTGGTGACACGTTGTGCTTTTGTCAGCCTTGGCAAGGAGGCAGGGATGGTGCATGTGATCCACTGAGGAGAACAGAATGTCAAAATGCAGTTGTGGCACGAGAAGAGTCGGCAAAGTTTGGAGTTGGGAGTCTATTTTTAGTGGCTAAAGATTGTTCCAAGGTTAAAGGAACATACAATTCTGGGGCAAGGTGGAGGGAATATTTGCCCTCCCTGGAGGCAATCCAAGAGGATTGCAGAATAAGAGGTCGGAGGAGCGAAGGGAGGGGAGGGCTATCTGTGACACAGCTGTTTTTGAAAACAGAAGGAAAAAAAAAAGTTGTATGGTAAATCCCTTACGTCGTATCCCACTGAAGGGTTTTTCAGAGTGGTGGAGTGGAACAAATGTACAGTCATGTTTAAGGCATTGGACCACCTACATCTTAACAGATCCGCAAATTGACGTTAATGAAGCCATTTATGTTTAAAAAAAAAATTTAAATTCAGCTGGAAAAATAGAATGAATGCTGAAACACTGGCTTACTTGTTCAAACCAGCTTTCTAAAGCAGTATTTGATATGTTTGCTGGAGAAAAGAGCAGAAAAGACATAGCTGGCTGAGGAAGATGTATCTCAGGCAATACTTTCCTTCAGCATGTTTCTGACCAACAGTGGAAGACCTTAGGCTGCATCAGTGACAAATGCTTGCGCACAAAAAGGGAAACAGCAGTTTCTTTTTTGGCAGAAAAATGAACATTTGGGCAGTGTAGGACCCTTTTGGAGACATTTACTGGAGATGAAAATTGCTAATGCAGCAAGATCTATTCACTGTAAATTAGTGATGCCTAAACTGGGAAAATATTGTGATTTTTTTTTTTGAGAGACACTTGCAAATGACGTAAATCTTGTATGATTTTTCTCCTGTATTTATTTAGAAAATTAAAACTACAGTAATTTTTTCTTCTGGGCCTATTTTATTTACTCGCTTTTTCAAAAGGAAGGATTGCAACTCAAAATTTGAAGGAGGAAAAGGCACAGGAGCTGCCTAATTTTGCTACATTTTTCTTTCCCCTGAAGAACTGTAAGCTTTCTCCAAGGAAATGCATAGTGAATGATTAAGCTACATAGAAAAACAAAACAGCGTGTGTTATCCAGTGTGTGCACAAGTCAAACTGCTTTTTACGCGGGTTAAGAACGTGCTCAGAATTATTTCTTTTCACCTGCCAATCCAGAGTTACCCACAGAAGTCTTGGATGTGCGTACGAGTCTTTCAGAGGTTGTCCTCTGTATTTGAGGATAGAGCTGAAAGCCAATATTGTTCATTTGAGGGCTATTTTTAATGGTTACATAGAGGGAGCTCTCTAGAGTTGCCATAAATATCCTGTTTGCTTTCTTTGTTTCTCTTTCATTTAGCTCCCTTGGTATCAACCAGACTGTTCTTTCTAAAATGTTTTACTATAGCCTTGCTGCTCCCTTCGGAGGAGGAAATCAGGGAAATACATTTGCAGGGGGAAAGGTATATTTATTCAGCAATGAGTAACTTTTAAAAATAGTTAAATCAATTTAGAACAAACTTTCAACAGCAAGCGCTCACCTTTGGACAGAGATCAAGAATGGAAACTCTCAGACCAGAAGGAATTTGAGCAGGATGTAATGAGGAATAAAAAAATGTGAGTGGGTCTGGGGGGTGCCAGGACCGAAATAACGCCAGGTCACCCCGAACTGCCAGGCAACACGCTGCCTCTGCTCCCTCTCACGCAGCACACGAATGTATAACATTTTGCTGAGAGTGTGAAGTGCAAATCCAAGCGCCCACAAGGATTAATTTACGTGCCCAAGCGGGGAGCTGTGCTTAAACAATGAGGCTTTACCCTGAAGTGCTTCAGTATATCACACGTATGCACAAATCCATATGCAGGCATTCAAGTGCCTACGGAGCAGTTTCTTGTTGTAAAAGGCACGTGTGATGTTGGGCTCATTAAGATGAAACACTTGAAATCAGATCCTCCTTTCTTCCTGCTCTGTTCTGCCTGTCTTTCTGCTGAGTGTCAGAAAAGCAGATTACATTCGTTCAACCGCTGCCCGCAGCATCGGAGCTGAAGTTTATCTCCATCTTCCTTCTATTTTTTTTTCTTTTGAAATTCTTGGCTCCCTTATTCAGAAGCTCCTGAAAGAGAGAAATTCTCCTAGTGCAGAGAAGCATTTATGTACTGGAGCAGAGGGCTTTTTTTTTTTTTTTTTTAGTAAAACAGATGTTACATTTCTTATGGAAGCAGTGCTGACCTTTTTCCCGTACCCATTCTCCAGGCTGGCATGTGCAGACTCCAGGAGCTCCGCTGACCACTGTCCCTCGCACCTGGGGCTGCAGAGCCTGCCCTCACCAGGGGGGCTTCGCATCAGCCTCCCTGACAAGCTGGGGAAAATGCCTTCCAGCAGCTCCTCTCACCTCGTAAAAGCCGGAGTGTGAATTGCTGGCGCATGTGGGAGACCCTGCAGACTCTGGGGATGCTGAATCTCTTCTGTTCTCCCACCACGACTGCTCCGAGTCCTCGGCAAATCCTTCCCGTTATCATTTTGGCAGCAGCATCGTTCCCTCCTTGGGTGCTCCTTTCCATCTCGTGATCCATCGTGCTGCTGGGGACTTGCAGGTGGTGACACGAGACAAGCGGATCAGTCCTGGCTTCCTATGGCTATACCTAATTTTTGGTGCACGCAGCCCAGCCGATCATCAAGCACATGGCTTTTAGGGTCATCCTCAGCACAAGCGGCCGAGCCAGGGATTTGCAGACAGGAGGCAGGTGGTGGTTACACCAATCCAACCGTCATAGGTGCTCTGGGTAATTGCTGCCAAAGATCTCAGCATCTCTGGGGGAAAGCCAGCAATTGCAGTAGTGCAGAAATGCGCAGCAGCGAAGGAAAGGCACGAGGCGAAGTCATGGCCATGTCAGATGTTTGTGCTCCTCAAGGATAGATAGCACCTGCCTCCCCAGAGAAAAATCCAGGGGAATTGTAGATGCCTTTGTAGCGTTGCCTGCCTTATTAGGTTAAAGGACTCCACGTTTGGCCTTTGCTTGTGGGTATCCCGTTCCCCTTGCCCAGCAGGCGCTGAGGTATGTTGAATTAAGATGATATATTCTGTGGACAGGTGGAGAAAGGAATCATTTCTTCAGACAGGAGGAAAAAAAAAGCGGTTAGAAAGTTTATCCTATGCCTCAGAATAACCATATCATTGGATACCAGGGAGTTACACATTTATTATTATATATGGTTTCTAAGTTTGATGTATAATTGCAAGGTTAGCTTGCACAGTGTGTTTGCAAATCAGAGGTTTGTGGATCCCCATGGTAATTACACGTATCTGCACAGCCTTGTTCGTCCAGGATGGACAGGCAATGAAAGGATGACATTGCTTGAATATTTTCTGCATCCAAATGTGAGGAATGTCAAACCCCAGGTCTTGTAAAATACAATGCCACTGTTGCCTTTAACATGATGCTTGTTAAGAGAGGTGGCTCCTGGAGGTCTGGGTGTACTGTCCTGCATGGGAGAGGGTGGAAGAGAGAGCAAGGAAGGAGGGGAAGAGGGAAAAATTCTCAGGATAGTTTGACCTTGGTGTTTTACGGCTTCGGAGGCCAGTGGCTCGGGCAAAGATTTCAGACCTGGCCTACAACATCTCCATCAGATACCCTGGTCCCTGGCCCGGATGCCCCAGCAAGGGAGGCGATGAAACAGCCACTCTCAGCTCTTGGCTGTGGATGGTGGGAGATGCCAGCGCTCCTTGGGGGTAAGGGCATTTGCCGCTTGGGAATCTTTTGACTTTTCTGAAGAGTGATGATCCCCTCAGGGCTGGGGCAGCTCCGTGGGGAAGGACCATGCTGCTGCAGGGGGGTCAGATGGCCAAACAGGAGCATTTCTGGCAGCTAACCACACTGGGCGACTTGGTCCTGCTCAGCGGGTTTTTCATCTTGGGTACCACCATGTCAGTGGCCCTACAACCTACATTGCAACAGAGAAGTTTGCTCATTCTGCAGTCCCCACAAGGAAGCCTGACAGATGCTCACCAGCATCCATCCATCGCACGTACGAGGGAAAGGCTCCCTCCCCAGATACTTTACCCCACCAGTGATAGCCATCCCTGACAAACCACGGGCATCCATGAGACAAAAAGCAAAGCTTTTGAGTTTTTGTCGTTGCTGTCGGTGGCTCACAGTGAAATCTGGGCAGAGTGTGGTGTGTTTACACACTGTACATGAGTAAAAATACCTCTCTGTGCCCCCCCCCAGCCATTAACGCTCTGAGGAGTCAGCAGATGAACTGGAGTGGTTAAACTCATTAACATCAGGTTAACCCCCATTGTGAAGCTCCTGGCTCAACATCAGAGGGCAATAAAACGCCAAGCGCAACATGATGACTGTTACGATCAGGAAATTTGGGACATGTGTCATTAAAGGGAACAAACAGGGCAGCAGAGGTGTCTGGCAGTAACGCTGCTGAGTGTTCATTGCCATTCACTCCCCCTCCATGTTCCTCTTATGCCCTTTATCAGCTTCCTCCGATGTTGGGTGCAAACAAAGTCTGGCCCTTACCTGAGGGTCAAAGAGATGAGAGACAGTGTTAGACAGGATATTCCCAGCATTTTCAATGCTTCCTCTTCAGTGCGTTATGAATGTCTGACTGACATGGCCAAGCGAAAGTGCTGCGGGTTCCCGCGGGACCCGTGTGGCCGTAAAACTCACAAACATAATAATAACAAAGTCATAAATTCTGACCTGTGGTACAGTCCGAGTCGAATAACAGCTCCCCAGCTGTGGAATATGTGCCCTTGTTGTGTGAAGGTGGCAGACCCGGGGGTAAAGTTCACCTCGTATTTGTCAGGTTGTGTAGAGCCAGGCCTGTTTAATGATCTAAAAGCAGCCAAAAGCCCCAGCGGCAGGACAGATGCCCAACCGTGTTTTGAGCCTGTTATGATTTACCGATTATTTTGTGAGGAGGGAAAGCTTAAAAAAATAACCGATGAGGGAGAGATAACAGAGCTGGGGCAACAAGTGGTGGAGATCCTATCGCAAAGGATGGGTTTATCCCCTTCAAAACACCCAGGACCGTTTATCTTCAGAGCTTTACCCAGTGCCTCAATGTCTTCAGGGCATGAGGACTGGCCGCAGCCCAAGAGGAGGGGTGCAATAGCCCATGGCTGTTCCTGCTTCTTTCTGCAGTGATTTCTTTCCGGCCACAGCCTTGCAGCCCCAAAGCCCTGAAAGACATTAGGAAAGCTCCAGACCTTACAGAAAGGCAGGGAGCTGCACTGGATGAAAATTAGGGAAGCCTGACAAAGCCATGAGCTAACTGAGATCCTTCCCAACAGAGCAGAAAGTTTGACACATGGAAAACGCCCAAGTATCCCATGCCTGCCTTTGAGATGTGCTGAGATGGGCTGGTAACAGGGGAGATGCACACAGGAGAGGTCGAGGAGAAAGCTTGGTAGGGTCAGCCATCCTCAGGAGTGGATTTTCCAGGGAAAAGGGACTTGGGAGATGACTTCTTCATCCCCCCCATCTCCTCTGTCAGACTGGGATCGCGTCCACCTCAAGCCTCAGTGACAAGCGGGAGCGGGCTGCTCGCCATCCGGAGAAGGAAGGACGAGATGATTTGTTTTTGTGTGTGTTTTTCTTTCCATGTCTGCTACTTGGAAGGAAACATGTCTGCTTTTAGAGAACAATGCTGCCCAGGGCCGTGGGAGTGAGTTACTGATGTGTGCGAATCCTAACCCGGACCCCGTTCCCAGGCCAGCCCTCGGCTGCGCTCAGCTGTGCGCCGTCCCCTTGCAGCGGCTTAAATGCTAAACGAGGGGGGCTGGGGACAATTTGGAAGTGCAGCCCCTTCCCCCATGTATGGGGACGCTGCGCTTGCTCTCCCTGAGCTGTTGTAAACAGGGATGCTCCAGGGCTTCTTGAACACCTCCAAAATCCCCAGTTTCCAACCCAGGACCTACCCTACCGCCTCTAATTCTTTCTCTCCTTCTTACCCCAAATGCTTTCCCTTGACTTTTCTTACAGCTCTTTCTTCTCTTCTTTCCCGTCCATACACCGATGGACTAATGGGGACAATAAAATGGGGATGGAGCCACCAAACATCTTCCTCCTCTGCAACCAAGCCCAGTTAAGTCAGATCTCCTCACCTTGAGACAACACAACGCTCTTGAAGGTTGTGAAATTCCTACCACGCTTCCCACATCTCTATTAATCACATCAAATATTGCACATCACCCTTCTCCAAAACCTACCTTTGGAAGCAGGTAGGGCTCCACACATTGTTGCAGTGATGCTTAGCTCCTACCAGCCTCCGGTCAGGCCACGTTTTGTGCTGGTCTTCTTCAGACATGAAATTTTGAAGTGAAGCAATTTGGGCTGCAACCTGCTAACTCCTCATGTAATGACTCCTCTGCTGTAGCTCAGGGGTACAAAACAGCATTTTAAGGATTCCCAGCCAGATCTCCAAACAGCTCCTCTGGCTAAAAGCACTTGGCATAAATTAGGGAATGCTCAGATAAGCTGTAATTTCCATCCAAGTCTGAGCAATGCAGGACTGGGAGCAGGAGGCGTTTTAGAGGAGTCGTTACCAAATACTACGAAATTGGAGGTATTGAGGTGAAGGGGATCGACAAGAACTGCAGAGGTATCTTTGGCTGAGTTTAGGGCAATACCCATGATCTCCAGGCAAGTACTGAGTTGAGAAAATACATTCCAGCAACACAGACTAACCAGGCATTTTACGTATTTTACGGCATTTATCGTCACCTCGTAGCTTCCTTGTTCATACATTGCGGTCCTTTGAGCCCAGCCGTGCCCAGGGGTGGGGAAGGCTGCGGAGGGAGGCTGCCTCCTCTCCCAGCAAAATGAAACACTTTTGGGATCCCTTACGGTGATCCTTAAGGTCTACAGATCACCTTTAAATTAAACTGCGGCACTGACGCATCAGGGAGTGCTTAAACAAGGCGCCTTAACATACGCCCCGTCTTTGCCCGGCGCGCTTCTCCTGCCATCCGCCTGCCCGAGCCTGGCTATTGCAGCGTTGAATGGGAGCTTAGTTTTAAGGATAAACACATCCATCACAAAGCTGTTTGGCATACGCCGGCGCTGGCACCCTCATCCCCTCCATGAAACCCCTTTTGAGGTCCAGAGACCGCATCTCTGCTCCAGTTTCCACTCCCCAACCTGTTTTTTCCAACGCTCCCCAAGCGTAATCCCGCAGTTTACCAGGAATGGGAAGAGACGCGGGAAAACAAGGGGCACTTTAACCCCTATTTTAAAGCTATAATTCCCTCCTGGTTTAGTATATTTAGTTTGGGCACAGTTCTGAAACAAAAGGTATAAAGAAGCCAAGTTGTCGGGGTAGGGGGAGGGAAGAAAGTTGGTTTGATTTTGAAAGCCTTGGAAGATCATTAAAATTTCATAACAGGCAGAAAAAAAGGTTGTTTGCTTATAAGGTCTCTAGTGTTTAAAGAGCTAGAGACAAAACTGCCGAGCAGTATATTCCAGTTTATCCTGTGGAATAGGAAGGAATGGCCCCAGACGTAATTACAAGTAAGTAGTGCAGTGAACGAGGGGAAAAAGCTCAGGAAATCTGATGTCTAAGAACTTCTTTTCGCTAGTGTTTAATCAGTTTGCCCGGTTGTTTGTTTGTGTTTTTTTGCAATCTGCCTCAGTCGTAAGGTATTGGATCCTTTGATGGTGAGAGTGCGGGATGGGAAGAATTTTTGCTTCTAAAACTCGGTGCAGCTTAAAGCAAAACCAGGGAACAAGGGTGAAATGTGAAGCTTGTTTTGTGAGTTTACTGAGCTGAAAGCCAGAGTATGGGGTTTCAGTGGTGGTCTCGCTACTTATTGACTTGTGAGTTTTTATCCACTGAACAAGCAACATGAGAGAGATTTTTACGAAAGCAGGGAAATGATATGTCATTAATATTTCTACCTCGCAAAAAAAAAAAAAGAAGAAGAATAACATCAGTGGTTATAAAGCAGCAGGGAGATGATGATGAATGTTGGGCTGTGTATGAAAACCATACAAGGCTGTATAGTTTTCAAAAAATATGCGCTACTTCTGTTCTTTAGCTTCACTCCTTAAAAATACATTAGCATTGAAATGGAATTTAAAAACTGAAAAACAACGTTGGCAAAATATTTCTCAGAAACACAGAACTCCTGATCTGAAAAACAAAATCGCTCATAAATCATAAACACATTAACAGCCACGATATAGGAATTGAACATTGTAAAATATCCTTCTCAGTACAAAATAACATTAACAACCAGTGCGTTACAGTGATCCAAACACTAGTAACGGTATTATTTTCCTGTCGAGGTTGCAGATATGAGTTCCATTTTAAAATCACAGTTTAGTGCTTTAAAAAATCATTAATAGTGAAAACCTTTTTCTACATTACATCACACTTATCGATGAAAAGTAGAAACTTACTGCATTATATTTTGAGTCTACTTTTAGTTGTCTGTAATTTATACAACATTACTGTATTTATTGGCATATTTCTTGCAGTGAAAGATATATATCTTACTTTTCTATTTTGTTTTACAAAAAACCCAAAAAAGCCCAGAAAAAATAATCTTACTTATCATTTTCTGTAGCTAAAATGATTGCTAGGTAACCTTCAGGATGAACACAAAGAAAACACATGGAATTATTTCTTTAAAGTGCATAATATTTTCTGGTTGTTTTAATGAGTATAGCACACTATGCTTCCTCTGTGTATAAGTAATATGCACACTTCACAGCCGTAAGAACAATTTCATAATTAGGGGAAGCATTTTTAAAGGTATATAGCTAAATTAAAAGCAAAGTCCTATTATCTCTTGTGGGATCTGTGCTCCTAAAATCATTAAGTGCATTAAGTTGGTCCTCTGTTTTGAAATGTTCATCCCACAAGGAGAATTAGTTGTTTTCTGTTAGGATACAGTTTTCTCCTTATTTTTCAACCTCTTGGGAACAGATCAGCTTCCTTACTTTTCAACTTTTACCTGTGTGATTATACAAATAAAACACTAAGACTAATTCTGTAGATTGTACATATGTAAAATCTCATCGTTTTTTTAAGGAGTTTCCCAGATAGGAGACTGATCCAAACCGTGTTGAAGTTAATGAGGCATTTCTATCTGTTGTAAAGGGATTTGGATCTGAACACTGGACTCCTTACAAATTGGAGGCTGTACTTTCATAAGAACATGAATTTTATCATTTTGCAAAATCAGGAATAGTTACCCATGGAATAGTTTAGACTATAGTTGGAGAGTGTAGTTTGGTCTGATAATGATATCTTCCTCCACGTGCTTCGGGCTTATCACTGTCTTTATGGCTAACACAACACGTGTCAGCTTATTTCTCACCCATGTGTTAATAAAACACTGTGCTTTGGCATAGTGTTTGCATAGAAAAATGTAATGAATTTTTAAGCTGACTTTGATTTTATTGTTTTTCGGAAATAGACAATGGTGTTACTCATATAAGAGTTCATTCCACATTCTGGTAATTAACAGATAGCCTGAAATCTTACTACCTTTATTAGAAAAGGGAGAAGTCTGAGGGCTTACAGGAATTCTGGAGTCAACGAATGTTCAAGTGCTTTTTGCCTCCTTTTCTCTCTTGCTTTTACACTTTTTATTCCTTGCTGTTGCGTTGCGCGTGCCTTCTCACAAAGCTTTCATTCGGAGCAGGGAAGAGGGTCTGAAAAGGGTTAGCTTAGACTAAACATAGTATGGAAACAAGGACTATGTTGTCACATCGGGTTTGCTCAACACTTAAAATCTGACTTGGGTCTCCATGTCCTGCCATAATGCAAATGAGAATGTTCTTGCTGGGAACATGTCATTCCCGTGAACGTTAAATGCTGTCATACAAGCCTCGTGGGAGCAGGCTGCAGCAAGTCCTCCTGATTTAAGAGCTATTACTGATGCTGCTATTATTACTTTACAGGGCTACAGCAGGGATTCACAACCTCAGTTCTCAACCTTTCCCTTATTTCTACATGGAAGGAAGTGAAGTGGCGAGGCTCCCAGCTAGACACATTTGTTGTCCCAGTATGTAGGAATAATTGGAGGAAGGCTCCTGTTAAGGAGTTTCACTCGTATCAGGAACCTCCTTCAGATCATTTTTCAGACTGAAAGCTTTAAAAAAACATGACTCCTGTTTAAATGCCCCAAAACAGAATCAGTGGGTGCACTTATTTGCACATGCTATAGATAGCGCCATTTATGAGCCCAGAAAGCTTCTGAGCTTTGCTGACCTGGACAGCTGGGGGTACCCAGAGGATCTTATCTCTGGTCGTGCAAAGGGGAGCCGGCACTGCAGCACTCCTCTCCCTGATCTCCTGACCTGTGCCCCATAACTTTCCAAGTTAGGTGGGCCATCCCAAAAAGTCATTTGAAGAGATGGTTGAGGATCAGTCTTGTACTGAATAAGTAAAAGGTTGGATTCTACTTAATTTCTGTTCTTTCTGTGGGTTTATGCAGGCATAATTCATAGTCTCCCAGTGGCAAAGAGTGCAAAAGAGGCCAGAAGTGTCAGGGGCAAAGTGTGGTGGACCATTCCCAACAGCATACCCAGTAGCACTGACTTCCCACTCAGCTCCCACCCCAGCACAGAAATCTTTGCTGGCTCAGGGATGCAGTTTGCAACCTCTCTGCTCCAACGCTTGTAAATAAAGACCTTTTTATCTCTGGGTTTTCCATATTCAGAAGAAAATGATCTCTGGCGATAAAAACCATATCTTTCAGTAGCTCTGCTGAGGGCATACCAGCCGAAGCCTTCAGCATGGCATGGAAATGCATACTGCAGGCTTGGAGCCATAGATACGTCCTTTTTCTTCCCTTTATCCATTACACTTGATCCTGACACAGCCAGTCATATGTTGTTCTTTCTGGAGGGCGGCAACTCAGAAAATGCCAAATATCTGATTTATTTGTGGTTAAGAAAACGGTCCCTGCATGAGCCGAAAGCTTCCCTCCTTTTTGTTACAGTACCTGCCAAAATCCTTAAACACTCAGAAACTTTCCTCAGCACCGGTGCTGCTATCGCAGCTCCAGCACCCCTGGAGAGGCTGAAGCACCTTATCCTCACATGTGCCTTAGCCCAGCCACCATCCGCCGCAGAGGCAGGACCGGGAATGGGGTGGAAGCCCATAGATGAGGTTTTAATAGGTTGGGGAGCAGATGTAAAATCCAATCCGCCAAATTCGGCAGAGAGGCAGCCTGCCTTTTCCTACTCCCAGTGTAGTCTTTTCCTTTTGACAGTTTGCTGAAAGGACCTCCATTGTGTCTTACTTAACACATCTGTGAATTTATTGCAAGCTGATGCTTTCTGGTTTATATCTCAGTGGCACAAGAAGAAGATGCGGAAGAACAATTCATCCCAGATCTCTGACTCCATGCTGCATCCAAATGTGGTAAAACCCTGAAAAGCACTGACGTAGGAGAGCCCTGCTTGTCCCGGCCTGATCCTGAATGACACTGACACCCACTGACTTTTCCCTGTAACAGATGCTTAGGGAAAAAGGAGAGAAATTGAATAAAGCAGGCTTATTTCCAAATACATCCTTTAACTACAGGACACTCTGCATGCGTGGCAGGGATTGAATACAACATTGACCAGATTCCTTGTGTGTGCAAGTCCACTTGTCCTGACTTTATGACCCTACTGTTTGCCCAACGGAGAATAAGGAGAAAGGGAAAAAATAAAGCCTTCCCAGGCAGGAATAAAGCTCAAATCTCAGCTTCTCAAACTCAATAAAGGAGCAAGGAGGGATGGTGGACTGCAGAGGGGTTTTCCCTGGACAGTTATCCCACCCGTACTCTTTCGCTGCCTGCGGGACCCCCTCTTGGTGCTGCCTGGCCGGGAGCAGTGCAGAAGGGGACACCGAAGGCAGCCTGACCCTTCTGCCCTCCCCACCCAGCACTTGCACTGGAAGACAGCTGATGGCTGTGTTGTGCTATAGCCTAGGCGTTTTTCAGCCCGACAGCAGGCTGCCGACCATAGGGCGTCTTATCCTAATGCCTTCCCCTGCCCTTTACCTTATTTCGCTCTTTGCAATAGGCCGTAATGAAATAATGTTCACAACAGCAAGAACACAAAATAGCTCATGATGTGCCTCAAACTGTGAGAAAAGAGTATTCGATCCTCCCCAAACACGGACCTGCTCACTTCAAAGGGGGCAATATTTAGATAGTAATCAACATCGCGTTTTATTCCCCTTCCTGGCCCAACGTGCGTATTTGCTCAGCCACGCTTTCTGCCCATCAAGAAAATCTGCCGCGACCGATAGGCAGGGTGGGGCGAGCAGGCACGTGGGTCTGCGCAGTGCTCCCGGGCAACGCCTGGATCCCAGGGACCGTCCCAATGGCCCGGGTGCTATGGGGCTGCAAGCCCTACCACCCCAGTGCCAGGGATTTGCTCCTGGCTCATTTTGTTTATAACCACCGAGCCTGGGCAGGGCTACTGTTGATCCAGGTTTCTGTGTTTTCCACTACACTTTCTAAATTAGCACTTTCTCCCATGTAAGTGAGCAAAGAAACCTCCTCCCTGTCTCAGGGAAGGGGAAATAGGAGCAAACAGTCAAATTGCAGTCTGAAAGTGAGACCTATAACCCCCAGGAGGCACGAGATTGCCTCTTGCCATCCCTTTGCTGACTTCAACATCTCAGAATGACCGACTGGGGAGAACCAAATTTCTTCAGTTCTCAGATACTGCGATAAATATTTAATAAAGGATCAGATTAAAACCGAATGTTGCTTGTATTTTTTTTTTCTTAGGTCGGCATCTGTAGCTTCTCGTGCTGTTATTTATGAAACAGCTTTATTAACTTATTACGAAAGCGGGCATTTGTTATGCAGTAAATTTAAGTTTCATAGTCAATGGATGTTTTGTGGCCTGGGAAAAAGTAAACA
Organism: Fulmarus glacialis; assembly: GCF_000690835.1. Classification (NCBI taxonomy): domain Eukaryota; kingdom Metazoa; phylum Chordata; class Aves; order Procellariiformes; family Procellariidae; genus Fulmarus; species Fulmarus glacialis. Next base: position 75,530 of record NW_009222586.1, read on the forward strand.
TAAACCGAAAAAGTCACTTATTCCTATTCTTGTTTTGGCCCAACAAGAATTAACATCAGATGTGTAAATGGTGAAATTCCTTGAAGGAAATGCATCTCCTTTGTTAGTGATTGTTAGCTAGAAACACCAGAGCCTCAGATGATATAATAGCCAGACGTCTGCAGACTTTAAGAACAATTGTAATTGATTTCCAGGAATAAGAGGAAATTTCTTTCTACTTCTCTTCCCACGTCACTCATCCTAGCAGGGAAAGATGCTTTCCAAGGCATTTCAGCAGTCACTAATGTTATAGATCTGTATAGGTCACTCCACTCGATGGAGAGATTGGGATCTAGTATCAATCCTAGGAAAAATTGAAAAGAAGTCATAATATGAGAATGGAGACAGACTGATGAGAACATGCTGCTGATCGTACTAAATTATTCAGGGGCTAAAGATGAAGGCTGACTGTGATGAGATGCCAAAAATCCATCTGGAAGTACGTGGCTGGGTGATAAAACATCAGGTAAAATTCAGGGTAGATAAATGTCAAGTGATGTACATGGGGAAGGAGGGTCCTGGAAATCCTCTACACTAACTCTGTTATGCTCTAAACTAACTCTAATCATTGAGCAGAATTAGAGGCATAATAAAGAATCCTATAAAACTGATTATCCTGTGAAACGGATTCTATTTCAGCTCTCAGAAAACAAAGTGAATGTTAGAAATTATTAAGAAAGAAATGAAGAATATAAAAAAAAAAGAAAAAAAGTGGTGTTCTTTTATAAATCTTTGGTGCATCTTCACCTGAAATACCTGAAATCTTCCAGCTCCTAAAGGAACTAGTCAAACTGGAACAGGCTTAGAGGAGGGCGCCAAGGATAATTAAAGACTTAGAAAGGCTTCAGTGTGAGAACGATTAAATGGACTGGGTTTCTTCAGCCAGAAAAGAGATGATTGAGAGGATATGATGGAGTTCTCAGGAATTATGAGTGACAAGGAGAGAATAGCAAGCAGCTGTTTGCTGTTTTTTCTTCTAATACAAAAACTCAGAAGCATGAAATTAAGCTGGTAGCTGGCAGTTTAAACCGAGAAGGAGCAATCCTTCTTGACACCATGCTTAGTCATCTTGTGGAACTCCTTGCCACAGGATACTGGGCGTGCTAAAAGTTTACTGGATACATTCATGAAAGAAAAACCCATCGGAGGTTTTTAAAATCCATCTGGGTTTTGTATTAAACAGAAAGACGCCACGTCTGGTTCAGAAAGTGCCTGAGCCAGAAACCACTGTAGGTTGGGCAAGTATTTTGGGGGAAGTATTGCTGTAGAATTGACCTACATTTGTACTCTTCCCTGGGCTCTCACTATGGTTGCAGATAGGAGGTTATTTGGCACGGGCTTCCAGTCTGACCTGCTAAAACTGTTCATATCTTCTTCTTGTCAGCCTAGACTTTGAAGTGATAAGTAATTCCAGACAAATGTATTCCTTATGTTCTCTCTTAAATCTAATAATAATGCTAACTATTAAGTCAGGTGATGACAAGCCAACGCATAGTGGCCTCAGGTCTTGGACTTCTCCTTTACCAGTTCCTAGTTTCCTTTGCAATGGGCTAAGATGACCCAGAGCAACCCACGGGTGCTGTGAGGGCATGTCCACGTGGGTGGACATCAACGCCCTATGCCAGTCTTGACGCCCTTACCTGTGGCAGAGCAACAAAGAGACAAGGTGACTTAGCTGATGCATAGCAGGACACTAACAAGGTTGATGTGGTATCTCGGTTCACTTCAGCTTTGCTTCTGAATGTCACAGGAGCAATGGTTGGATCTGTCCGGTCAGGGAGATGTGCCCAGATTTTCTCCTATGGCTAAACTCTGATGTGCTGATACAGCAGTTGGAGCTCAGAGCCTTTTAGCAGGGAAGAAAGCTAGTTTAAAAACATTACTTTTGGCTCTAAACTAGCAGAAGACCTCCATAAGAGGTATTGACGCTCTTGTGACCAGCTACTCCAACTTTAATTGCCTGGCCAGGAAGTTTAAAATAGCTACATTGGGTTCTGGGCAAATATATCTCTATTTTAGTGAAGCATTTGATAGTCTCATAAAATCTTATTTGAAAGATTAACTCAATCTGGCCTGGATATAAGTACATGTCTGTGGTCTCTGCATTGGCTGAAATACCATAAACTAAGATAAATTTCGACATATCAGGTTTGAGGAGATGAAGGAGGTTCTGGCGGGAGACGAAAAAGAGTTAAACCTAACTTTATCTAATTTCTTCATTAATAAACTGGAAGACACAGCAAACAAAATGCTCATTGCGTTTGCAGATGGATGGGAAACACTTGTGAAAAACGCTGGAGCTGAACCACTGGCAAGCCCTCAATAGCTCAGGCTAAGTCATCTCCAGCAGAAAGAGCCTACACGCATGTAGGGGTAATCGTCTGTGACCACCAACGGGACAGCACATTTGATCTCTGCTGGCTGTATGATATGGCAGTGAAAAACTTGTCACTTATGGGGACTCCATAATGACAGATGACGCTTAATCGACCAGAGAGATAACAGTTTTCCAAAGTGCATCGTCTAATTTCTTGAATGCTTTTCATTCAGGGAACCTCAGCAAGATATCAACAACTCAGAGAGAGCTCAGAGGGGGGAAAAAAGGAAAAAGGAAAAAAAAAGTAGTAAAAATTATGAAGAGCCAAATGGGACTGGCTTACGAGAAAAGATTAAAAGATCTGAATATGTGTAAGTTGGCCAAATTATGACTAAGAGAGGATATGATAACTGTCTGCATGTATATGAGGGCTGTAAACCACTAGGAAAGGAAAGAAATTGTTTGATTGGCATAAGAAGAAATTTAGGAGAAATCAGATTAAATTAAACAAAGGAAAATTTTGAACTAATAACAGGAATTGTTCTTATTGGTAAACTTGATCAGAATTTGCAAAACTTTTATATAAATTCTTCTGAAAAAAACATCAAGGAGATGTGAGAAAGCTGCTTGCATCCCAGTTATTAAAGATATTGGCTTCTAATGCTTCCTGTAGCAAAGCAAGAAACAAGAACAATCGACAGCAAACTCAATGGAAAGGGTTTGGCTTTCTTTGTTTGCTGGTGCAGGAGACCAACGATTTTAGAAAGTTCTGCCAATGGTCTCGTTATTAAAAATGTAGTGAGTGTATCCAAAAAGCGCTCAGTCACAAATGAGCATGGGTTTCTGAGAGCTTATGGCTGCATCCTCCCTCCTTCTAGGGTTTCAAAATATTTCTCGGTAAACCCTGCCAGAACACACCGCCGATGTGCTGTAGTTGGGAGGAGAGGTGTGATAAAAGAGGGAAGGAGCATCATTTACATTCCCAGCACAAACATCAGGTGATATAGGACACGCTGGTCCAGGTCCAGTTTTCTTGAAGTGGTTTTTGACCAGAATTCCCAACGAGGTGCCCAAATGTGGGTACCAATTGCCATGTTGTCTTTGTGGTACGCTCAAACCACAGGTGGACTCTATATGTACTGGGGTATGTCCACATGACCATATGGCCTAGCTCTCTTACTGGAAGCCATTTCAAGCTGGCAGGAGGCAACGTAACACGGACTTCCTACCTGGCAGTGGGGCCCATGTTCCTGCCACAAAACCACTTCCATTACAGGAGTCAGAGAGCAAGCACTTCTACGCTACAGCGTGGGTCATGGTGCACTGTGTTCCTTGCAGGGCATAAGACCATCTAATTGAGGTGTCCTTGGGGGTTTCTCTTCCAACAGGAACCATGCGGCAGATTGAAGGAGAGGCCTTCAACAAACCTGTTGCGCTACAATCTGATTTTGGCCATGAACAAGTGAAAGAAGCTTCTTAGCACTGAGAAGTTGGATTAAAAAAAGCAGATGGGCACCAGGACCAGGACCTTTTCTTGCTAATGTCAGCAAGATGAAGACTTTAATTTGAGAACTTTGAGTTTCTAAGTCACTGCTTGCTTCTGAAAATCGTGTCTTTGGTCTTAAATGACCTGATTTTCCAAAGAACCCGAAGACTGAGCATTTCCATTGAAGCTTAAACAGGGAGGGAGGAAGCACTCAGCAGCTTTTGAATCACTGCACGGTTTGTGTCATGTCATCACCACCTTACGAAGGCTATTCTCTTAAGACAGGTCTTTATCAAATCCCTGGATTGCTGCAAGCTAATCAAATACATATAGGTATCTGGCATCAGTTCAATAATATGGATTGTATCAAGATTCAGGATTTTCATATTTCAAAGAATGTTATGATTTTTAAAATCACAAACAGGAACGTATTTATGCACAGACCCATGCTGTGTGCTACATTATCCACTTAGACTCATATTACAAAAATAAGCTGTAAACACTTTTGATGAAAGGATTGGACACTTCGTTTACACCCTGAGAATGGACTTTTGTTTTAATGCCCAATTTCACTTTGGTATTTAACCTTTCCCCTCTGTTTCACATATATTCTGTCATTTCATTCCAGCTTGCTATTTATTTATCTTTGTGCAGGGGAAAAAAAAGGAAATAATATTTTTTAAAAAAAGGATAAGTAAATGCATTTACAGAAAAAGTGTTCACTCAGCTCTTAGCTAAATGTATGCAGCAAATCAGAGTCTGTTTACCCTGAGAGTGTTTCGGTTGGGGTCTTAGGTGATTTCCATTGGCGATGAATGAGCATTAGCTAAAAGCAAAATGAAAAACCTTTTACCTGTCAAGACATTAATTAAAGTTTAATTAGCTCCTGTTTGCATAGTGCTTTGAAGATGTGAAAGCGTTTTGGAAATCCCGTGCATATTAAGGCCTGCACTGGCTACTTCTGGAGTAGTTTTTGGCATTAGAAATATCCAGTACGGAATCGGGGCTTACTGCATCGCGTCGAGGGCTTGCTGTCTAAGGCCTATCCGGGGTTGCGATGGCAACGCAGAAGAAACACACATCTTGGCAGCTCCATGAAGCATTTTTTTCATGTATTTTTTTAAAGGCTGGAATCCACCCTAGTTGGCTAGGGCTTTCCCACAAATTAAACCTTGCCTCAAGGCCACACTGTGCCAGAAGAAGTGAGTGCAAGCACCACATCTCTCACTGAATGGCCCAAACCATCGCAGCAAGGATGAGGCCTTCATCATGAGGTCCAGCTTCTCGGACACCTTGTGCAACAGAGCCCATCCTAAAGGCACCTAAAATAGGGCAAAGGATGAATTTTTGACATACTTAGTGCCCTTTGCTCTCTGAGCAACCATACCGAAGGCCTTCCTTCAAAGACGGCTTGCACAGAGGAAGAGGCAAGTCGGTATTGGTCAGAAATATTGGCAAAATTATTTCCTCACTCCAGGAAGCCCAACTTTTTATGGATTTTATTGTTCTTCGTAGGCACTGTGGCAGAAGAAAATGTTAAAGGAGAGCTTTGAAGCAAGGAAATAAGCTAGCTGAACGGATATTTATGGTAGGATCTCCTCCCAGCTCTGAGGAACAGGGTGTGAGAAAGAAAATGTAAGAACTGGGGTGATGGATGGTGCTATTAAGAGTGGGTGGCTGTAGGGGTGGGTGCTTGATCGTGGGAGAGAGAGACACGAGAGTGCCAGGCTGTGAACTGCATGGGAAGGGAGAGCCAGCACCTTGGGCTGAACAAGATAGAGAAAGGGAATCCAATAAAGGGATTTAAAAAACGGGGTGACGTGTTCAGATCAGGAGCTTTTCAGAAGCATTTGCAGAAAACAGAATATGAGGGCCTCCTGTCATAGTTTTTCAGTCTGATTTCTACAGAGAATTTCCATAGATTTCTGATAATCATCTGAACTCTTCTGACTTATTCTGAACCACCAAATTCTTCCTTTTTTTTTTTTTTTTTTTTTTTTTTGATGTTTAACCACCACTAATTGTAAATGAGCACTTTGGCTTCCTTTTCTCCCATACCTTTAAACTGCCCAGGCACGATTAAACAGTAAAAAATGTCACAGAATTCACAGAGAGAGAGAATAATAGTGAAATCTGTTCCTCATTTTTTTTATATTTCATATGGGATGCGAACCGTTTACTCCATAGTAATTGCAGATGTTAGACTGAGACTGTAATAATGTAGCTGGCAATAACTCTATTGCTTTACCACAGAAAGCTTCCCAGTAGCATTAAAAAGACAACAGAAACAATAGTTTCAACACATTCATATGTACTAGTATTCTGGAAGCACTCAAGCTACTGATTTATCATGTAAACTTTTGCTGGTGTACGTATGAACTCCAAATATTTTCTCATACTGCTGTTTAAGAAATGACAATCCCATATTCTCTTCTATCATGCAGTCTCTTAAATTTGCAGACAAGTTTTACCTTCCCATGGATTATAAAGCTCTTCAATTTGTATCTTATCTCTCTCTCTTCCTCTTTTTATTTTTTCCTCTTTTTTAACATTTGTGCTTTCCGGTTGCTTTGCCCATTTCAATCTGGTGTGCTGGATTGCAGTTTTGAATTCAAATCTAAAATTTACTGCAGTCCTTGAAAAGGCTCTTATAGCCTGCCTGGACTTTGAGCTACGCTGTGTAACATGAATATAGGTGGTACATAAAGCAAATACACCCTAAAATCGACTCTTCCAAGGTATGTGGATGCTCTTATCACACATTTTCATGTGCAAGACAAGGCCAGGCGCATATCACTGTGCCTTCAAAGTACCACATTTTGGTCACAGATGTTTTGCATAAATAAATGGTGTCATACAGGCTGATTAAATCAATACATCTGTATCAACTTGCAGTTCCTGACAGCGGGTTCCAGAGGATATCTTCTGCTCCCACTGTACCCTTTGAAATTTTAGATATAAACAAATAATAATAATAAAAACACCTTGTTTTTCCCAGGTTAACTTTTCATCTTTATCTAACGATAACAGTAGCTGCTCTGATTATGGCAGAGAAAAATAACACACAGATAATGTGGATGAAGCCGTTTCAGCACAAGGTTATCCAGCCTGGTGGTACTGTAAACCGCAGGAGCAGAGCTCAGCTCCAGTGTCATCAGATCCCCAAGCTGGAAAGTTCTTGTACTACAATTTAGGTTTTCCAGCCATTCCTTTCTAATCCAACGCTCATACAGAGAAGCCTTATTTTCTTTCCATCCATTGTTGCATATTTGTGTGTTTGGTACAGTAGTGTGAGATTAGGAAATTTCAGTTTGAAAAAGGGCCTGGGGGCTGTGGTTTCTGGTTATGTTCGCATTGCAAGGAGGTCACTTCTCCACTGATACTTGCTGAAAGTAATAAGATTCGTAGCATGCCAGTAATAATATCACGTTGTGTATCTGCTTTGTGTGTCTGGATATCTTCAGAGCCTCTATCTATCGTGTGTGTGTGTTTAGTAATGCTATTAACAGTGTGAGATCGGGACGGGGAAGTGGGATTTTAGGGACTTTACAGCTACCAGGGGAAAAAAAGTCCCACAGATAATGTTCACAGTTTTCTATTTAAATTAATAGCAAGTAAACAGATGAGTAATGTATGGTAAAAATAACAACTTTTTGCCCAGAGGACAGACTCCCATTAGAATTTAAAGATCACATTCTCCTCTGGCTGCCCACTTCTGCCTCACTTCCTGGGCTTACATCACCTATGGAGCACTTAATGAGCTGGTGCCAGCATGTCAACGTGTATCTGTGCCATCCTTAGGTGCAGCAGGTCAACTGATCCACTCAAAGTCAACATGAGCCGCTAGCAGGCTGAATTTTGAACCCCTGCTGCCAATTATACTGATTAGACTTATTTTTATATGTGATTGTACTTGGTCTGGATTTGAGAATAGCCCTACGCCCTGACCCTGTATCCACAATTATGTTGATGAGTGTTAGAGGTAAGCATGAATAAACCCAGGACATAGCACAGCAAGGCATAAGCACTCTTGAAAAAAGCAATATTAACATTACCTCTGGCTGTTACACATCTTTGGTGTCAGGCATTGCCAGGACCCCATTTTACAAAATGAAAAAAATCTTTTTGGAATCAGACTAGACGGGCTAAAAGTACTAATAGTCAGGATTTCTTAGCGTTATCCTCCTACAGCTCTTTTTAGGTGGTTTACAGCATCATCCTCAGAGACAGCTTCTGAGCACCTTTCATATAAAATAGCAACATAATGCTATAAATGAGCAAACAATTTAGGAAAGAATGAGGGAGAAATTGTGTCTTCCCTCTCTCCAAAGATACGATGTTTTATGGGTAGTTGGAATATTTCTGCATTCATTATCTGCATCTTGGTTTGGCTTATCTTCAACCCCCAAGTTTTACAGAAATGTATCTCTATCGCTATGACCTTCCAAAGACATCAGTCTGGCTCGGAAATCCAGAGAATTTCTGGCATTGAGGGTACTGACTCACTCATTGTTCCTGTTCATTGTCAGTTCAGGAATTTCCTCTGGTTTGGTTGGAAGGAAAAAATCCAGCCAATGGCAGTTGTTGGTATTTTGCTGTTGTTTGCCAGGAGTCTAAACCCCAAAATATTTTCTCTTCTCAACAGCATCGTGTTTCTGATTAATCAGGGTCAACTCTTCTTTTTCTCGCCTGACCTCTAGTAGTGACCCCAATGTTCCTTTTAATTTCCTTGATCTATTTGCTACATTCCCAGCCAGGTCTCCGGAGTGTTGGAGATTGAAAGTCATTTCCAAACACCTTCAGATGTATTCTGGTTCCAGTTAAACTGGTCCAAATCAAGACTCACTCTGCAGTAATCACTGGGCAAAATTGATGTGGGAGCCAAACCACAGTTTATAACATTAGGGATTATGTCTTTCAAGAGGAAAAAGAAAGCTCTCACATAATTTCTGTAGTATTTGCCTTGCGTTACTAGTTACTAGTCCAGATCTCTCCCTGTCTTCCTCATCAGCAGAATGTCCTCTTTATGAAGGTGCTTTCCCAGCTCCCTTGATCAGAAGCTACCAAGACAATAGAATGGCCACGTTGGATGGAGCACAGCCATGGGACGCTGGATCTGCTCCTGCATCTCTGGGTGGCTCCATCCAGCCTCTTCCCCATGAACCCCAAACTGACAACAGGGGCTATTTTTGAGACATGCTTCTGGGGGAGGAGGTGGAGCTGGTAGTCTTATTTTCACCAAGAAAAGAAAGACAGCCAGGGAATGGCTAACATCCTCGTTTATTAAAGAACATATTTCAGGCTGGATAGCGCCCTATCTCCAATTAACCATGCCTTCTCCTAAGGATCAGTTCTGATAGATGTCTGCTGTTTCAGTTGGCTTGCATCTGGGAGGTATAAACTGTACCAGAGATGAGCTCAAGCTGTGAAGTTCGAAAAGGCTGGCTGGGTCTGAGCTTTCGGGGCTGTGCTCAGGACCTCAGGAGTCAGATACTGCTCAGCAGGGTGTGGGGGAGCTAGCTTTGACACAGAGGGTTTCTGCACGGGGAGGCCCAGATGATGGATTTGGACTTGAAAATGTAACCATAATATATTTACACCATAATGTTTATAATGGGGGGGGAGAGTGTTTATGAGGGGGGGGGGGGGGGTGTTCGTGAAGGAATGCTGGAAGGGGGTTCGCGCAATAAGGCATGATTTATGTCGGCTGTGTAGAGGATCTAGCCTCCTTTTAAACCATCTGAAGACCCGTCTGGGAATTTCATGATAGTAGGAAAACAGCGAGGTGAAAAGGCATCCTCACTTTAGGTGATCTAACCCCAATCCAGTTCAGTAGCATCTGAGAGCAGGTTACCACAAGCACAGCCCTGGTGCCAGGACTTAAAAAGTTTCCATTTCCCCATAAAGACCAGCTCACATTATCCAGCGGAGATGAACAAAATTTCCATTTGTCATGGTGGGCTCATTAGTTACAGGTAAAAGTTTGTTCTCCTCGCTGGCTAAAATCCCTTAAGGGTACTTTGGGTCCATTCCTAGTCCCATTACAGTCAATGGAAGCAGGATTGGGCTCCAGAAGGTATTATTCTTAATTTAAACATTAATAGTTTAACTCTCTGTTGTTAATAATAATAACCCCTTGGAAAATTCAGACCGAAACCCGTTTCCTTGCTGAATTTCTTTTCTCCCGTCAGGCATGCAAACTGGTTTGTTATTGTTGGGTTGCTCTGGAGTGCTTTGGGTTGCACACACTGGTTTGTTATTGTTGGGTTGTCCTTCGGCGCTGGGCCGCGCACACTAACTAATTTGTTATTGGAGTGTTGCTCTAAGCTACACACTCCAGTTTATTACTGATGGGTTGTTCACTGTGTGTTGGGCTGCTGTCCTTGTTTTATGATTATTATTACTGAGGTCTTTTGTGAAACTCCTACCCACACAAATAGAAGGGCAGGAACTGCGGCAAATTTAATGCAATGTTTTGGGATTAATCCATTTTGCTTAACTTTTAAAAGGGGACTAATTAAGGCTTTCAGAATTAGGAAACCTGTTTCTTACTTTAATATGGTTTAAAATACCATTTCCTTCCCTACTTCCCTTTCTTCCCACATCCTTCTTTTGAAACATAACTTTTTATAGGTATCCTATCTTCCATCTTAATGCTCCTGTTAGCTTCCCACTGCCCTTTCAGGAATGGAAGATTTCCTTTCAGGTTCAGTGCAAGAGCAAATACTCATGACCCTTGATCTTAATACTTACTTTCTTCTACAATGTCTTCATTTCATTTTAGTTCATATGTTGATGATCATCAGGAAAATGGAAAGAAAAACGATTGGAAAATATTAGTTAGACAAGAATCTGGCATATTTATGTGATATAAAACAGGATTCATCATTACTGAACAGCATAAAATTTAATAAAATTTTTATTTTCGCTGGTCCACAAGCAGTGCCACTGGTGATCTGGTAATGCTAATTTGGTGAAACTGAGCTGTTTTACCAGGACAGAAGCAATTGTAAAAAAAGGCATTATGGTATAAAACAACTAAGACCTTTGAAATTACCACTGATTACCTCTTATTTTCCTTTGCCAAACAGATTTTTTTTTTGTACTGTTAAGCTTCTCTTGGATTTAAAAAAAATAGTTTGAGTGGAGTAGGTATATCATTCTTCAGAAAAGGTGAAATAAAAGAGCTAAGAAGTTAATAGGACTGTTCTCCACAGCAGTAATTATTTCACTGTTATATTAACGTATTTAAATAAGGAAGGAGAGGAACTCTTGGGTAATTCATGCAATATTACCTGCAAGACCCATCACGTTATCGCTCTTCTACGTACATAACTGGGTTTGTGTGTGTGTGTTTTCAATCCGCTTAAATGACTATAAAAACCCAAATGAGAGCAGAAGACACAAGGCTGAAGAGACCTCCTCATTGCTAAATCTCATTGCTTGCTGTCAAAGCTTACCACATCGGTCTTGTTGAGCTCCATCTTGAAACCAGTTGGGGTTTGATTCTACATTCCCTGCTCCTCTGGGAACATCTGGACATCGGTCATAGACCGGACGTTCACTGCAGACATGAACATGGAAATGTCCTTGCATTTTTTCTGCACATTGTCCACCAAACCCCAGAGAATGGATGTTTGCAGCTTAGAAAGGGAAGTGATTATTAGGTTTGTTTTAAGGAGAGGTCAGCTAAGGCAGAGCAATGGGCAGATTGGGAGGAGAGCAACCAGGACTAAGCAGTAGGTCTCTGTCTCAGACTGGCTTTTCAGCTCTGGGCAAAAGCTGACCGGAGACTGAAGAAGCATTTTCACCGTCCTGCAACAGAGAGGTTGTGCTACTGGTGCGAAAGCGCTCGCTGGTTGGAACAGTTGCATCGCATCACAGCTTCGTTCTGGGAAGGGAAACACATTTTAAACACAAATTTCCAAATGCTCCCTGCAGATGCTGCCTGCTCCTCAAAATAAAAATAGCAGTATCTTTTGATTTTCCTAACCCAAACATCACTTGCTTCAAGTCTTTATTTTCCTTTTGATAGAATTCGTTTTCTGAGGGACGCTCGGGCATGGCTGGGGCCGGTTGCCTTCAGCAGCGTGCTCCGTCCCTGAATAAATGGAGCGAGGGGGCTCGGTGCCAAATCCTGCCCTCAGATAAACACTCCCGATGCTCATTGACTTCTCCACAAGCTGCCAGTGCATATCTGAGGGCAGCGTTTGGCCTACGGATGTGTAGTTTTGGTTATTTTGCAATTCCAGCGCAGAAATGGATTTTTTCCTCTCTGAAGGAAGGAGTTCAGTGCCACATCCCAGCCTGCTGGTAAACGAAGCCCAGCGGGTTTATCGGCGATGACTTTTAACTACTGGGCTGTGTCGGGATTCTCATGTTTTACAGCCGGGATATAGGATCTCTGATATGAACACCCAAGGATTTATTGGTCCCACAAGGACTCGGGGTTTTGCTGGCACTGCAGTTCAGAGAGTCAGGAGAAGTCAAAGGTTATCTTTTGTAGGGTAGTATGGGATTTACCAGCTGACCCCCTCCCCCTCTCCTCTGGTTCATCTGCTAAAATCATTAACGAGCTTTCCTTTACCCTCAAGAACTGTTAGTGTCTTTTTAGCACTGAGATCAAGTTACTGACCTCTGCGTTGCCAATATACCTTGAGGATTTCAAGAGCTCGGGGGTATTTTCAGTGTTAAAAGGAACAGCGCGAAGAAAGATGAATAGGTGGGTTCCTTGCCCAAAATGAAGCTTAATGTTTTTCTCGCTTGTTAAAGGGAGGCCTTGCTTGTTTATACGTTGCCGTCTCAAGAGATTTTTTTGTTTGAGAAAAGGCTTCGCTCTTACAATGCAATGAAAAAAAAAAGGGGTTGAAAGTGGGATATAAAAATGAATGAACGGCATTACAAATGCTGGACTCGGCATGGTGCTCCCCAGCCCAGGGAAGCAGGAGGATGCTGTTGTCCAGCTCAGGAACGATGGGAAATCATTTTGGGGTTCAACCACACCAGTGGAGGACTTTTAACATCTCCCCGGAGCTTTTGGCAGAGAAGCCCCAGGGTCTGCCAACTTCATTCCCTCACGCTGCCATGCCTGGAGGCGGACAGCACGATTTTGGGGAAAATCAACAGACAAGTGTTGCTGCTCCACTCTCCTGATGGGCTCTTCACCCCTTCAGGCCCTCTGTCAAGTCTCCTTGCAAAGGTTTCAGCAAGTTCCAGTTAAACTCATTGGGGAACGAGACCACCACAAAATTAACAACGAAATGATAACGATCCTGCACCATCTAGCTGGGCTTTTCTCACCGTATCAAAAAGCAGCTAGCAGAGGTCATTTAAGGCTTCCTGGTGATGTCCCTTCCTCCCTTCTCCCATCCCCTGCCCCATACATCAATGATCTGATCACCTGTGAAACCCAAAGCAGGGGGCTCCAGTGTTATCCCATTACAAAATCAAGATTTATCTGAACTTGAGAAGCCTAGCAGGGTTTTATGATATGCGCGGCGCCATTCCTTTCTGTTCACCTATTTGTTACATTTATACTCGGGAACTTTTTATCATTCTTGACACCCCTCCATCTGTTCCTCACCATTCAGTAGCTGGGAGTCTTGTTTCACGGGACAGCAAGGATGAAATCACTTCATCTCAGTAATGGGTTACAGTAATTAAGTTACTGTTTGAACACTTGGATTTTGATCTGCTTTTGGGATAAAGTCTCTGGGCTTCCTTTTCTTCCCATCTTCGTAGAATTTGACACCCATATAGCTACTACTCCACCAATTATTAACTTTAAAATTTAATATATTTTCTTTTTTATTCTAATAACAGAAAGAATCTGAAAATCACATTTCCTTCTTGTAAAAGTAAGGCAGGGGACAAATGTTCTCAGGCATTAATTATACCCAGATTATATGATATCAGGATCCAGAGAGTAGATTTTTAATGTGCAGTATAAAGTGCGAAAAGAAGGGGGGGGAAGTCTCTTTATTTTCACTTCAGCGTCCAGCCATTTGGAACCTGTTAGCTGAGCAAAACAGCTCCAAGATGCTATTGATTAATAACAATTACAGTGATGCAGCAACCAGCTCAGTGACATGACTGACACCTTCTTGCCAACACTTTTAACGATCTAGTTAAAAAGTTAAACTCTGTTTGCGTTACATGGAACCCATTAGGAAATTGGAAAATATTGTACATGCTTCGAGCTCTACTGATTCCAGAGCCAGATCCTGAAGCATGCTGCTTCACTGCAAGCCTGTATTGGCAAAATGCAAAGAAGAAGTTCCTTCATGTCATTCCTTAGATGACGATATCCAGATACACGAAGAAAGGCTTGTGGATAAAGTTCTGGACACAAGGCATCTGCTTTATTAAATCTGGGTTGTTGCACTCAGCTCCAGCCCAGCAGACCCTGAAATTTTTGTGGATACCACCATCACAGAGCACATCTCAACTGCACGGCGATTGTCCTGCAAACATCACCCACCACTCCTTTGGTTCTGGCTGGAGCTGACGCTCTTTGCAGACCAAGTTTTCTTCTCACTGAAGGTCTCAAAGGAATGGCAGATACTGTGTGTCTTCACCCCACAAACCAAGTTCCACCCGGAGTTGCTGCAGCAGGTCTTTGACCAGCAAATGTTTTTATTAATTAGAGTCAGGTATGTGCATGTCAGGTATGGAGCTGTAAGAAGGATTATAAACTGTGTCTATGCAATATGTGAGTGTAAACACAGCTAAGTATCTGCCAGGTCCTCAGATGAGTGGGCTTCGCTCATGTGGAGTAAGTCAGCTCCCAAAAAATATTCTCCTGCCTTCAGAGGCAATATTTGTAACACAAAGACTGGCTCCACCTGACCGCGGCTGCAAATGTGCTGCAAACACTGGTGCTGAGAGAAAACATGAGAAGTTAAAAAAAGAAGGTTAGCATCTTGGTACGATTGAACTGAAAATGTTAACTCTTTTGCTAGGTCTTAGTAACGTGTCTCTCTACTGGCTTTAAAGTTCGCTTTAAAAAATTATCATCTTCTGCCTTATTTAGACTTGGTGCCCCAGCCTCGCCGAGCAAGAGAGCTGGGAGGCACGACCATTTAGAGAAGTTCAAATAACTAAACTGGCCGTGACCTGAACTAAAACTAATAGTTTGTGTTTGTGATGGCTACGAGAACGGCATCTGGCTTACATTTAAATAGAAGGCTATTCAATAAAGCCACTGCTTCTCGAAACTGCACAGAAGCAAAGATTAATTATTGCAACTAATGACGTTTCGGCCATTCATGCACCCAAGGGAGAAAGGCAACCCCCTGCCCCAAGAAGCAATAACAACAACAACAAAATCTTGCAGAAAGCCCAACAAGGGAGAAACACCAAGAACATATTATTGTTCCTGATATTCTGCCCAGGCATCCTAAACATGGAATTAAATATAATCTTTACCAGCAAACTCTTTTTGCTTGTTATCCTCCCAAAGGAGAACCCAGAGTTTCAAATGGGCTTTTAATAGCAACACTCTGAGAATCCAGCCTCTATGTCTTCCAGCGTCTTAGGGAGATCATGTTTCACATTTCACTCATTCCTCAGTGTGTTGGCACAGCCTAACACTGGCTTCAAACATTTGGTATTTGAAACAGAAAATCTTGGTGTTTCATTCCTTGCCTCACTTCTGCCTGTGTTTCTCCAGCATCATATAATATTGACAGCCCCTGCCTGTAAAGAAAGGCCAGGTTCTCTCGTTTATTCAGCTGCAGGCTTTAAAAATGTAGAATAGGGGTTTTGTTCATAGGAGAGAGCAACTGCCAGTGAACTTTTTCCTTCTTTACATAAAAGTAGGATAGCACAATAAACAATGGTAAGAGAAGTGGGACCCGAGGTATGTATGCACATATGTAATATTTAGCTGGTTAGGTTTTTAGTGCCCCAGTTTCAGGGTACAAATCTGCTCCCATTTGTGCAAGCAATTTATATACTCTAATAATCCCAAAACTTGCACCTTCATACATCAAAATCTATAGTGAAAGATCTGGCCCTATGTATGTCTCATGTTTTGGTGAATCACATACTGAAGCATGCCAGGGACCACAATTGTATCTTCAAAGCTTTGAGGATCAAGAGCATGCCCACTTTTGGGGAAAAAAGGAGATGAGAAAGAGAAGATACGGAAACGAGTCCTCTTCGTAACAAGTGGAAAATTTTCAATGATAATGCCTATCTGGAGCTTTCAACCTCGTGGCCATCATTACTTGTGGAACAGTATTCCTGGGACCAGTAACAACTCAGTTTTTCTAGCTTTTCCCTTAGGTAGATCAATTCTGTAAGGAGAGTAGGTATGGGACTGTCTCCCCTTCCTCTCAAACCACAGCACTTTCTCTGGGGCAACCACAGTGAACATTTATGAAGGCAAGTAATATTAGGCAAATGTCGGCATACCTATACTTTTTAATACAAAGTTGCTTGAAGCACTGCTTCAGCATCAAGAGGTTGTTGACTCCTATTCCATCATGGTGAGGGGGAAAAAGAATAAATCACGCTGTTTCTCTGTGGATATAAAATTGAAATCGATGGAGATTTATTGCTTTCCTTCATAGAGGGGCCAGTCCCATCTTCTCCAATTCCTCTGTTTAATCTCCCCATCCCAGCTGTTCCCCTCACCTCCAAACACTGGCCGAGCCAGAATTGGATGACCGAGTAAGCCGAAGAGGCCACCTGTTTTGGACAGACCTTATTAACCCCTGCTGTTCAATAGACATGACTTTGATGGGCGCATGAGCAGGTTGAGCGGGCGCATTCCTGTAGCTGCGGTCCCCGTGGCTGGGTGTGACATCCTCCATCCAAAGGGGGGTCCGAAGGAGGGAGGGAAGGTCCACATGGAGGAAAGGAGTGATGACACAGTATTGCTGTGAGAAGTCACGAGACGCCAGCACCGAGACAGCAAGAACGGGAAATAAATTGCTGCTCAGCCATGAACATTGTTACAACAGCACCGAAGAGCTTGATTTGTGTATCCCCATCCTCGTCAAGTGGCGGGGAGCGGGGAAGAGGGAGCACGCTGACATCATCTCCCAGGCGTCGTTCCACATGATTAATGCTGTTTCCCTCTGCTTCTGATCTTCCTTTGGGGAATTTTCGTACTCCTTTTGGCCATAAGCACAAAAGGGATGTGAAAGGGAAAGCGGATTTTGGATCGTTACTGCGTCTGTTGTGACGAACGTATAGTGAAGCCGAGCTTTAATGTGAACTGTTTGCTTGTTAGAGTGTAATAGCTCTGGAGCTGTCATCGGGTGTAGTATTGTGTAAATATATATTTAGGCACTTCTTATGGAAGTGGATATGTGACCCAGTAGGCTTTATTTAGCTCCTTCTGGTGACTGCGGGAATGCATCATTTTTGCCATATCCAAGAGTAATCAGAGTAGGTTCAGCCCTGTAGAAGTAAGGACCTATGAGGACCTATGAGGACCTTTATAAGTGCCTCATCTGGAGGCTGGGATTTTGCCCGAGAGGGAGGTAAAGTCCTGAGCCACTACAGAAAACAAGGGCTCCTTTTCTTCAAAGCAGGTCAGGTCAGGCTTTTCCTTCAATGCTCACTGTAGTAAAATGATGGGATGGTGCATCCTTCAAAACTCTCTCTACACTGTGGGTTAGCATGGAGAGCCCTGAATTTGCTTTACATGGGGGCTTCAAAAAGGAAAAGGTCCTGTGGAGGTCCACATTTCTACTTAGCAACTCCTTTATAACTGCAGTGGGGTCCAAATGGGACACTGAGATGCTCCTCTGAGGTCCTGGGGAGCTCCGGGTGCCCAAGGGCCCAGGGCACCAGCACCCGGGAGGGATGCGACAGCGCATCCATTCTGCCTGTGTGGAGGAACAGTGTTGAAAATACACCTCAATCTGCAAGTGAATAACTACGTTTTCAAATGCCCAACTAACCATTCAATTTATAACATATTATGGGAAGGTGGTGGAATTCTTTCAAGATATTTCTTTCAATTAAAAAATGCCTTTTTCCCCAAAATTTCCGATGACCACTTTCCACTGCATTTGTGAATTTTTTGTCATAAAGTCTTATAGCCAAAATATGACACTTTGAGGCTGCAAAAAAGGTCTGGGTATGAAAATTTTAGGTAAAAAGCTAATTTTAAAAAAATAGAAAGTTTTGACAAAACCAGCAAATTTGTTTTCAATGAACTAAAAATACCTTGAGCTGAACAATGTTCTTTAGAAAGACAGTTGAAAGATTAATTTGATATTAGAGTAATTGTATCAGTCAATAAATATATTCATTTTATGCATTTATATTTATTGAAATCTTGTTTAATATCATTTAAAGAATGCATCACAACTAGCTTTAAATTTCAGATTGCTCCTTTTCCCTTCTTTTACTGAAAACATGGTTTAATTTATAATTCTCCTTTTCTGATACCAAAAAATAAAGTATTTAACAGGTCCCAACTAATTAACTACTGTCAGAAAAAAAATCCAAAAGCTCTTACTGAGCTTCGTCCAAAAAATCTGACTCTGGTGCACTTCCTTTCTTCCATCTGATAACTGGAAGCTAGAATGAAATAAAACCGATGATAAGCACATTGAAAAGCCGGGGACAAGCAGGAGGGTTCGACAGCCTGCTTTCTGGAGGTCTCTGTCTCAGATACGGATCAGATTTCCTCCTGTTTACATGTAAGAAGGTTGTGAAGATCTGCAATTTCAAGATACATCTGGTTCTCGCATCACATTAAACAGCAACTAAAGCCTGAGCACTGGGGCAGATTTTAAAATGTAGGAATGAATGTGTGTTTATATAGTATTTGCATTAATGCTTCCTACGGTTTATTTTGAAAGTGAAGAAAGAACATTGCATGGTAGGCAACTTAACCCAAACAATATCGGTTTAAAGTTAGGGGCATGCTCCTTGGAATATTTTCCTAGTGTTTTGAAGTGTCCACTTGAAGAGGGAGCAGGGAGAGGGGGGGAAGAAAAGGATTGTTCTGTCTTCTGCTCTGTGTTTGGCCTGGCTCAGTAGGGCTATTGCTGTTGCTCATCTGGTATGGATTAGTCCTTCTCTCTCACACTCTGTCAACTTGGGTGTTCCGCATGCAGGCTGTTTCTGCAGGGGTCTTGGTTTTGCTTTTTTTAACGGCAGGAAGTGCCCCACTCAGACCACATGTGAAATTGTGTGGGAACAGTGGGGGGGGATGAAAGAGCCCCATCAAACATACCAAAAGTGTGGGTGGAGAGACAGGGAGCGTAAGCGGAGAGATACCAGCTGAGTAATTTAACCTCCTGGGCTGGCCAGGCTGGGGACGCAGTGGAAGTTTGCCGCCTTAAAAGTGTCTGCTGCTTGTGACATCAATTTCTAATATTTTATAATATCGGGGGCTGTTGGAAGTGTGAGGGATTACAGCTGCCGCTTAATTTGTTCTAAATTTCCTGCTAGCCTCACCAGACATGTACAGGAAATAGGCAGTAAATGTTTAATAGGTAATACCTAACTGGACAATTAACAGGTGCTGTCACACTGAAAATCCAAGCCTGAGTGTGCGGGTGCACCTCGGGGACGTGAGGCACTGCCAGCGGCTCTCCCTGGGCAGCATCGGGCGAGCCACATCCCTGCGCCGTGGTACCCGGCTCGGAGATGCCAGAGGTCCCTCACATTCCAAAGTTCACCCCCGTCCCTGTGTCCCTGTTTGGACCCAAGAAGATTTTTTTCTTTTAAAATCACTCACTGTTGAGTTTGCTGTTTGCATGAATAAACGTCATCACAGAAACTGGTCCAGCTGGCAGTGCGGGATGCTGGGAAGCCTCCTTGCATCTAGTGCACAAACTCCACACTTGTTGTTCAATCCAATGCTCATCAAGTGATAGAAAATTGTAACCTGTTTTTCCAGGTCAGAATAAATGTCTGTCTGTCTTGCCACCCCAGTTCTACCAAGGACCAGTAGATGCCTTCAGAAAAAAATTGCAGTGGGCAGGATATATTAAATGATCGTTCCCTTCTGGACTTTCTCAACTTCTGGCAGTCAGCAGGTATGGGGTTTCCTGCTCTGGAGTTTGTATCTGGACTTTAATAGTCATTGATGGGCGTTTTTTCCCAGTTTTAAATTAATTTTTTTCTTCTGGTCTCCATAAAATCCTGTGGCAATGAGTTCTACAAGTTAATAGCGTGTTCTGTGAAAAGTACTTAAGCTTGTTTTAAATCTCAATATTAAATGTGACTTTAATTCTGAGCTGGTTTTTTATCTGTAGAAGATAATTTCTAAATAAATTATCCACAGGATTTTCAAGACCATGAAAATCAAGTAGTGTCAATCAGACACAGTTTCTGGGATTGGCTTTTCTTTCTTAAGATGCCAATTAAATACAAAAAATATTTGTATTATTACACAATTTCTATTTTTATTTTATTATTTCTATTAAATTCTATTATATTATAAATACTATTACCCTGCAATTATTTTGCTGCAATAGCAGTAATCGTTTGCAATTTTTCTTTTATCAGCAGATAAAATATTAGATAATAACCCTTGTTCAACCTTCAACCTTCTTTAATAGTTATAAGCTTGCAATTAAGTTCTGATCGTTCAGAATAATTGTCTTTCCAATGAAGGTAGAATTAGGTTAATTGAATTGCTATTATTACCTTCAGAGCAATATTGTTTTAATATGTTTGGCCAACATAAAGCAAACCTCTCCTTTGGAATTTGCTTTTATTAAGTTCAAGTCCGATCGAGTTCAAAAGATCCTTCTGTAAAACTTAGCTGTCCCCTAATAGTGCATGACTAATGTCTTACACTTGGCTTTCCTATAAATTGCTCTCTTTACTGAGCAATTTCTGTGTCAATACTCAGACATCCTTATCAGCACTTGATGTTCATGTAAACCAACTCTTGTTAATGACTACACGGATGGGGAGGGGGAAAAAAGTAACATTGCACAGACCTCAAGACTCCTGCTCCATCTGAACTTTGAAGTCCAGCTGTTAATAGCAGCGTTGACTACTTACATAAAAACGTGTAGTAAACTGAACTGACATTGTCTGATTTCAAGTGATTGGCTTAAACCATCACAAATGGCTCAAGCTTCCACCCTTTTTTCATCTCTCTGTCTCAGTGCCGTCACTCAGGATGATTAACGTTGTTTTGCGATACGAAGGCTATTGTCCTAGCCTGAAAAACGTAAACATTTTTACAGTTGGGAGCAAGAAAAATTTCAAACAAGTTCCCTTTTGCATGAAAAAGGAATCCCCAGCTGCTGTTTATTATCTCTCTGTTTACATCACACGTGTGCATGTGGAGGACAAAGTAGTTCAATAAATTACTTCTCTACTATCGAGTTGGCCATTATGGGCTGCCAGGAACAAAAGCATTAAATGGTTTGTTGAATGCCTCTGAATGTTCCTACAATCATTTTTAACTCTCACCAAGCAGTTGATCTGATTTCATCTGCTTTACTACTACGTTTAGGGCCCAGAACATTTTTCGCATTGCATGCAGTAAAATGAAAGTGAGATAAATTATATCCATGCTCTACTGTTAAAGCAGTTAATACATATCGGCACAGGGTCACATATCACACTGGGCTGTCTGAAATTAGGAATGTGAATTCTCACCTACGGCTTCCACGAGACTTGATAAAGTTGCCAACACCTCACTTTTATACTCAGTAATTTACCTAGTATCTCCATTTCTGGGTTTCTTGTGTTGGAGGAGTTTCCCTCCAAGGGAAGATAATTACAAAAAGTGAGAATAATAAGATAATGGATTTTTCCCCATAACAACAACTAACCCAGCTTGCGTGGTTGTGCAAACACACAGGCACGTGCACTTGGCCATCTCTCCAACCTTGAAAATGGTTGGAAATTGCTTACATTTTTTAATGCTTTAAGTCCATGTTCAGATGTGATTTTGGCTGCTCTTTTGCACACAACCTGCAAAATCGGACATTGGGATTTCCCCAGGGGCCAGGACGAGTCCCGCTGCCTGCTCTTCCTGAGCCCTTGCCACACCACCCCCCTCACCCCTGCTCCACATTCCCTGCTCTCCTGCCAAGTCAACCCTTTGACGATCCATTTCTAGCACGAATCTATAGAACGACCTCTACCTCTATAGAGAAATAAACCCTAAACAGCTGTAATCGCCAGACACACTCTTCCCAGCTCCTACACTTTTTCAGTGGAGCTATTACCAAATGAATTTGGTGTCTGCCCACAGGTGAGGTACCACACAAGTTTTCCTCAGTGGTACCACTGGCATAGAAATATCAGTGAGATGATCTGGATTTAAAAAAGACACTTCTAAGCTTTCTTTTTGGCCTGGATGATTCCAGAGCTCCCTTTGCAGCACAGCCAAGTAAATAAATGTTTGGATGGGAACATCTCAAATGAGCTTCACCACCACGGGAGATGCTCCACAGCCTGGTCTGTGCAAGGGCAAGGTGCTACAGCAGTACCAGCTGCTCTCCCAGTTATCTCAGCAGATATCCTTCCAGCTGAGAGCCACATTCTCAGCTGTCACAACTTGAGGTACAGCACGGGGGCTCTGCACCAAGGGCTTCAGGGCTTCATATCCCCTTTGGTTTTGTACAATGAGGTGGGCAGGATCCCATGATCTGCCTTCCTTTCACATCCCGGCAGCCTCTCCTGACCCACAGCATCTTGGTGGAAAATGATGAGTACTTTGCATAGGGTTCCTCAGCTCCCGGCGTGACTCCTGAGCCCCTGCAGCACTTAGCAATGATATTTCTCCTTTTTTCCACCTCTCTCAGCCCTCCTGTGGGAGAGTTACCCTATCAGTTTATTACTAGACATCAATGTACTTCTCAGGTGCGTGAAGTCACTCCCCTTTGCACCTGAGGAGTGCATTAAAAGCCAGTTAATCATCGTGCCGTGTCTTATTGCTCGTGGGTAAGGGAAGACCAAGAGAGAGGGGCTGATGCTTCAGCTGAGCACAAAGCAAATGGAAGCAATGCCCTTCCCAGCTACTCGCTTCCTTGCTTTGCCCATCAAATACTGAAGCTCTTTTGATATTGTTCAAGCTGTCATCAAACAAATGTTGTCCAGGGTGTGACCAAGCATGCACTAACTGAAATCTCAGCTGAGTGTGCAAGCTGGGCTGAGCATACGTGAAAATTCAAATATTCTGGTTTTGCTTTATACCCATGACAATTTGCACTGAACAAAAACATTTAGGTTTTTAAGTTTAACAAAATCAAGAAGGCAAAGCGCTGCCAGGAGGGTAGGCAGTGCAGTGATATTGGGCTGACATATAAACTTCTTTTCTCCTAGCCATTTTTATAGACCTCTGGGGATGAGATCTATTAAATTTGCTGGACATGCTGGACGCAGTTCAAGCTCTGGGGTCAGTTACCATAAATCTGCATCCACACCCTACATCTTATCACACAGCAAGTCCATCCAGACAGCGGGTGTGATATTAACATGAACAATCCACTTCCCCTCCGCTTGCTGTCATCCCAGTAAAAAGCTGGAAAGCTCTCTTGATGGTCTTTCAGAAATAGAGGTTGCCCAGTCTAGGATATATTTGTAAATACACTTCAAAAAAACAACATTAAAAAAATACCTTTTAGGAAAATAAAGCTTGCAATATCATTGCAGAAAGTGGCTCAGATTAGCTTGAGTCTGTACTATTTGCAAACACTCTCATTTACTGCTGCTGGGAGTGTTTCATGAATATGCATACATGTATGTCCTCTCAGGCAGCATCTTCAGTAGACTTTGTGTGAGAATGGGAGAAAAGCCGCAGTTTGGAGCCTGCCTCAACAACATCATCTCAAAGCAATGCTGTCATGAAAGAATGTCCAGCCCCTATTGTTCTGATACAGGCAGAGGATGAAGAGTTGGAGGGGGCGAAAACCCAACTATAACTGCCTGCAGGTTTATTTAGGTTTTCAAAAGAGAAGCAGCAGTTAATCTTTATGTCGTTCTAAAATACTTGGATACCTTTCTTTGGCATGTGTTTGGACTCAAGTAGACGTCGCACCACAATGAAGAAGGCAGTTATCTTTGTAGCATCAGGAATGGAAGCAATAAGAAGCAGCAATTTCCCACAGACAGCTTGTTCTGGTGCAATTTTCCAGCCCAGGTTTCTTAACTTAAGAAACGTGAGTATTTATAAGCCTCAAGAACCAGATGAACTCTGGGAGGATCCTCTGACTGAAACCCAACATTTTTTAGACTTGCCGGTGACCGCGTTACACTGAAGTTGCACCGAGTCTGAAGTTACACAGTAGTTATAGTCAGTCAAATAAAGACAGTGACTTTCTTGATTCATTCTTGGCTAAAAGCAATCTCTTGTACATTCTTACCTTTCACCCCTTCTTCATTAAGTGGAAAATCCAAAGTTTCCTTTAATCAGGTTTGAGCTTGGACTGATGTGATGTTTACTGACTGAGACAGTGGGTTTCAAACGACGTCAGGAACATCTGGCCTGGTGGCTTGGCAGAGAGCCCAGCAAATTGCCAATCCAAAGGCCCAAGTTCACAAGCAGCTTTGGGGCTTTCATCCTGTAAGAAGAAAACCCTGAGGGCAGTGGAGGTGGTACCACTCCTCTCTGTTTAATCTTGGTGCTTTACTACCTGTGTGCTCCATGGCTGATCTCTGTGTACTGTCAGAGTCCTCAGACTAAGGCCCATCAGATGTTTGTCCAGGCTATGCCATGATGGCCTTGTCTCTACGTTCCCACTGTGTCCCACCACTTCCACCAGCTCCCACTCCCATGGGTGGTGGGAGCAGATGGGGCAAAGTAAGCTTGTCCTCCCTCCAAGCAGGGACAACACACAATGCATCCCTGTGTAGACCCCAGCAGGTCCCACCCCACCATACTTCCCATGTTTCCATCTGCCACTTCTGTCTTTATAGACTGCTAGTCCCTAAGGCACCCAAGAAGTCTGTCCTGTCTTTACAGACCGCTAGTCCCTAAGGCACCCAAGAAGTCTGTGCCATGCAAAGGGTTGAACCCAGTCTCCAGCCTCCCGGTGGAGCAGCCTGAGCAGAAGACCAAGCTGATGTTTTGTCAGCAAAGACTATCTGGAAAGCCCAGCAGCAGCAGGTGTTCTGCATACGGAAAGTGTTTGCATTTAGTGCAGTTTATAGCTCCACACATGCTTTAAAAGCTAATTCCGTAATACTTTACTAGTGTGCATCGCTTCTACTCCCACAAGTAGACCCATTCACTCCAGCAAATGGATAAGTAAGACTTCAGATGCAACCTAAGGTTGGATCTCACTGTGAGGGACCCTAAGTATTATGACCTGGACCCATCTGGTTCAGATTGCATCCTCTGTAATGGGTTGTTGGCTGGAGCATGAAAGTTTAACCAGTGCTACGCTGCTGAAATATGCCCTGTTGTTAAACAATGAGCAGGAGGTCTCTGTGTTCTGTATATATGTCATTGCCACATACCTTCTCTAGGGAAACAAGGGTGCTTGTGAAAATCTCTGAAGGCAGAGGGTTATGTGGCTTCTGCTGCATGGAAAATGGATGTGGAGACGGTCATGGGCAAATTAAAAGTTTGTTTGGTAGGAAACAAAACCAAACACAGTCCTTTAGGGATTAGCACCAGTTATCTTGAAATGGTTAGTAAGGTGAGAGGGACAAACAGCCAAGGGAAAAAAATGTTTCCAAAAATCAGTGACCAATTGCCAAGAGAACAGCGCGTCTCCATCCTGACCTCCTGTGAGCTCTGAACTCTGCTGGCACTGTCCAGCCTCCTTCCCTGAGAAATGCAAAGCTTTTGGAGAAAGTCATCTTTGTTTCATGAAATATTTACATTAGAGAAGGGAAGGTCTTTTGTATATTGTCACTGACCTTTGGAAGGAGGGGGAGGAATTGTAATCAGGTTTCACGATCAGAATTTTCACAGCTGCACATAATAATTTGATTCAGGTATTTGATTCACGCATTGAAGCTGAAAACTTGTCTAGAGCTAACAATTGCTCTGCTTTCCCACAGACTGCTCTGCAGAGAGACACCCTCCGCTTGCCTATCGGTGGCTATCAACCTGGGCACGGACCATGTGTGGAAACATTTTGTGCTGAACACTATAACTAAGGGAACAGGAATAAAGACGTTAAATGAAAATGCCGGCGTCTGGCACTCTTTTGTGTCTGATGACTTTTTTTTTCTTCCAAATGCTTGCAAATGAAAAGGAAGAGCTAATAGGAGTTTGGCTCCATCTCCTCTTCCTGAGACAGAGTGGGGTCTACAGAATTTCCTGCTCCTGTGCAGCTATCTTAGAAAGGCTTAAAAACAGAGCCGGGTCCAAGAAAAATCAAAGGGCCATCTCTGAAAAGGGATAGAGAATTTCCAGATCCCAGGGTGGGAGCTGCATTGATGTGGCAAATTACATGGCAGTGGAAAAAGGAAGCAGGTTCAGTGTAAGATTTCACATGTATGGCCTTTAGTGCCTCTACGGCGTAATGGGGAGACGGGGTGGGGGTGCCTGGATGTGGGAGAGGAAAGATTCAGACTCCTTATTTCATCTGGAACAAAACACAGCCACTTACTACTTTGAATACTGCCTGACATGACAGTGACATGTAATTGCATTAAAGGCCATGGTTGGGAGATTTGTCCCTCCAGTGCTGAAGCTATGGAGACATTCTGTCAGCCTGTTTTGACTGTAGGATCTCCCACTGATGCCATGCTGTCAAGGTACAGTTGGCCAAAATAAGGCGGGGTGGATCAGAGGAAAACTTTTATTCCCAAAAAGACTACAACTGCCTGTCCTAGCTGGAAAACTACTTATTCATTATTTGTTCGTTTGTGCATGTGTATTTACTTTATTTTCACACCTGAGTTAGGTATGTTGAACTGGGCAACTGCAATTGCTCAGGCTGAGTTTTCAAAACAAGACTAAGCTGGAAGTAGAAATCCACCCTTTCTGCAACCAGCTCTCGTCCCTGCTAACACTGCATCGGGCGATCTGATTCACATCAATCAGAAAAAAAGAGCTGAGCAGAGTGACTTAAGTAGAAACAGATCTACGACCGCAGAAATCTCTCAAGGACTTTGATGTACTTTGATACAGGTTGTCACAACGGGGCAGAGACACCAAATCCCCAAGCATCACTGAATCCTGCCACATCACCCACCTCTAGCCCTCCTGCTATAATAACATAAAGATGGGGTTTTTTTACTAGAGATGGGTCTGAAGTAACATCCCCTCATTTTTAAAGAAACCTTATTGAAATGCTACAAAATTGGGAGTGGGTGGGAGGCAGAGAGGTTAGGTGGCCAGCGGAGATGTGCAGAAAAGCCCATGACCTCTGAGCAGACAGTTTGCCATTTGTGTCGTTGTCTTTCCGCATTTTAAACATCAGGGATAATCTGGAATGCACTCCTCCTGCTTCGGAGACAGATGGCAGCGAGGAAGCAGGTTGGAAGAAAGGAATAATAAATATCTGAAGGTGAGTAAATGTCTTGGCTTTAGGCAGCTGCGCCTGTGGTTTTTCTCAGGGTGCACAAATGTCCCCGCATTTACTGTGCTGAGCGGTTCTAATAACTTTTTTATTACGCGTTTCCTGTACTGTCTGGCCAAGGGTCAGAGATGTTAAGACCTGGGGGAAATCTGGAGTTGAGAGCACTGCATGATCAGGGTGTGATAAGGCAGACAGACGGGCTTGTTTGTGGAAGGGAAGGCTTGGCAGAACAGAAGGGGCTGTGAAAGTTTCTCTGTTACCAAGAGGTGGTATTTATTCCAATTTTTTGGCTACTCGGAAGACAGCTTACCTCCTTTGCCACATTGCTGTAGACTGCTACGGACAGTAGCTGAAATGCAGCTGGAAATAATACACATAACCTAGTTGAGATGTCCTCTCGCACCCTTCCTCCCAGGGACTCGGTGAGCATCACAAACACTGTGATTCACCATGGGGTAGGGGAGAGATTTTATGTTGTGTGAGATATCTGGTGGCAGAAGGCTGATTGCAGGTCCCTGATTTGGAGGCAGCTATGTGCTGTAATGTACTCTCGGGAGGACTCTGAACGATGGCTTTTGCTAACAGCATTACAGAGCCATCCATCAACTGAAAATACTTGGAACAGGGCAGCCAACTTCCCAGTCCCATCCATTCTCTGTCAGGAGGCATAGACCTAGTGGAGAAGTCACGTCTCCACTGTCTGAAGAGCATTAGATACTGTGAGAATTTGGGGAGACTTATTTGTTCCTTGTTTCTTTGTGGAGCAAAGTTTGCAGCACAAACTGGACAGACATCATAGGTGGAAGAAGGGTAATTCCACAAAGCAGTGCTATGTAACTGTTTAGGACAGAAAAATGGAGAAAAAACGTCAAAGCCAAAGTACACTCCATGTAGTTGACATAGGAGGCTGAAATAAGATAGGCAGTTTGTAATTACTTACATTGGAATTTGGCCAGGACATCGAGGTTAACATCACAACTTCACAAGGACTTCAGAAGCAGCTGAGGATCTCTCTGAGCGGAGAAGACATGCAGGGAACTTCCCTGAAACCTCCTGGCCTGGGCCATCGTGTGCAATGCATGCAAGCTCTCGCCCGGGCCAAGGCCAGGGAGGAACACAATGGGTAGGAGCAAGATCTGATACATCTTCATTGACATGCCAAAACCAAATAAACAAACAGCGAGGCTGTTGCTCCTCAGCCCAGGGCTGTTGGTCTTCTGCCACAGAGTTGTCATTCTTCTTGACAGCATGCATCTGCTTGGGATAGTCCACCTTCTGAGATAAGAAAGCGTAAGAGGGCCGTAAGAGCACAGAAGGCACAAACAGCTTCAGCCCGCGAGCATCCCACACCACAGCAAAGGGAAGGGAGAGTTTAAAGAAGCTCCACGCAGCCAAGCAATAACCAAGATTTTTCTTTTTTAAAAAAAAGTTGATTTTAATAAACATAAGGGACATCTCTGGGCTTGTGCCATCTGTAAGACATGCTAGAAGGACAAGCTTCTGGGTATCTCTGCACAAACACAAAGGTATTTTATGGCAGCTCTTAATTTGACCCTAACCAGACTCAGAGGCAATAATTTTGGAACGTTTCTCTCCAAAGAGACCACACCTCAAGTTTTTCTTGGAACTCAGCTACATTAAGTGCAATCCTGTTCCTTAGGGGCTGGGCTTTTTTTTTTTCTTCTGGTAAGAACTCAGGTGTTTGAACCATGAACTAAGATGCCAATGGTTCACCTTTTTGCTTTAATTTAAGCAGGCTGCAGCTTCACAAGAGAAACACACAAAATGCTGAAAAAAGCAAAGATGGCATATTGACCGTGACATGGGAGCAAGGACATTTCTTCTAACCATTAAACCTCCTGAAGAGAAGGTGAGAGAAAAGAAGGATTTGGCAAAAGACCTTTTTTCACACGTTAGATGTATAGATGAGCTCTGTACCAGTCAAAATAGGAAATACCACCCATTAAAGCTGGATGTTGGAATGACTGAAAAGCTTTGTGAAACTGTGCCGTGGAGTGCTAAGTAGAATGGAAAAACCATCATTCCTAAAGCTAGTCTTTGGAGATTTCTGGGAAAATTGGCTTACCCGTTAATTTTTGCTCAAGTCTTGATGTGACTGGTCTTAACCCTGGCAAGGATTCTAATCTACTCACTTAATCTGGCTGCAAAACAATGCCATATTGCAAAGAGCTGAGATGCTGTTTAGGTAATTTAGCTTCGCTTTTTCTTTCCCCCGTTGCAAGCTGAGCCAGCCCTTTTTGTTCACTTGAATAGCTTCTTCTTCAAAGGGACTGTGGAAAAGTCTTATTTCTTCCCTCAAGTGACAGATTTTTAAGCAATCTCAAAGATATCTTGTCCGACAGAATTACCCTCCACAAATCTGACCCTGACAGAGCTGAGGTAAAGTGTGATTTTTAACCTCAAGCACTAAAACATGTCAGGAAAGTTGTAGTTGTGGCGGAAAGACCTTGAGGTGGCTAAAATTTATGGAGAAGAGACGTTAAAAGTTTTAAATTCCAGATGTTTGAAGCTCCAGCCATTTGGTGAATGGTCGTGGAATTTTGGACCTCTTCTCAAGCACTGATTTCAGCCTCAGAAATCTATTCAGAATCTATGCAGCTATTTAATTGTCTGTTTGTTTTTAGTTTATACAAATAGTTTATTCATATCCTGGGACATAAGACATTTGCTGTTCCTTAGAGTCACTGAAGGAGACATATCAAGTGTCACATTTTCAAAGGAGAACCCATGTATTGTTACCAAAGAATCCCCTATAAAATGTCACTCAGCTTTTTTAATTTATTGAGGAAACCTGTGAGACGACATGTTGCAGAGCTATCAGAAAATGCACATTACACTTAGAGTCACTTTGACCTCGTTGCTTGTTTTAGGCTAAGTATGAGGGATAAAGACTGCCATTGAGACTATATTGATTTCTGCTTCAATTCTTGCCTCAAATACTTACTTGAAACTCAAGTTCCCATGAGTGTTTGTAGGATGAGGGTCTGCAACAGCAGAAGCATGTGTTGTAAAGTGAAATTATTCACCTCCCTTCCCGAACTGTGGGAAAAGGAAATCAGGGAATCTAATAAGGTGGGAACAGTCTGTATCTAGATGGGGTATATTAATAGACTAAAAAGGGTAAAAGACAGTTAGGTAGACAAAGGAAAAAATAATTTGAGGAATGATTTTTTTTATCTTTTAATCTAGGTAGCAGAGACATCGTTCTGCTGGGAGTTGGGCCCTTTCCCAGATCGGTGACCCGATGCTGTACATCATGGAAGCAAATTCTGGGGCAGCAAAGGCAGCCAGATTTTCTCTTCTTGAATATCTGTGGCTGTCTCTGTTACAGCAAAGTAGTTTGCTTCTAGGTGATGCTTTCTCACAGCTGGTTCATCAGAGCAGCATGAGCCAGCGCAGCCAGATCCGGCTTTGTTTGCCACAAGGAAACGAATGGGGTGGGATTTTTCAGAGGAAGCAGTGATGGCAGAAACGCTTCGGGGTGAAAATAGATGGGCCAAATCAAAAAGTCCCCACTCTCTAGCATTCTCAGCCTGCTTGGGAATGACAAATTACAGGCACGAAAACGAGCGGGGATGTGACAGCAAGGGAGGAGAAACGGTGTGCAACGGATGACTTAATAACAGGTTGCACTGATGGACAAATTGCACCTCTGGACTGTTTGCCTCCTTGCGTCTGCAGAAGGATGCTTGGATTTTTGTCAGGGAAAACTGAAAGATGGCTCCCAGTTGGACCATGCAAATAATCAGTTGGCCCCAGCCTCTAGCACTGGGCCATGGACCCGGCAGAGCCCTAACGCTCTTGCTCCCAGGGGCCCCATCAGTGGAAAACCAAAAGGATGCAAGGGAAAGGGTCGGGCAGGCTTCAAAGGAGACATGGACTTGGTTTTAAATTTAACCCCTTTGCAGTTTAAATTTCAGCCAGATCTCCATGTGGTCAAGCGGCCCTGTTGCCTCTGAGCAGGGCCTGTCTGGCATCAGCAGCAAACACCCCGATATCACATATGGGGGATCCTGGATTTCCCTCCTGATGATCCTCAATATGATAATTTTACCCCACCCGAAAGCTGCTCCCAGGCAATATTGTTCAGCAGACACACGAAATGCAGCGACATGGTGCCTGTGGGAGGCTGTCCATCGTGCTGAGGGTTTTCTGTGCATGCAGTTCTTACCCCAGTAATTCGCTTATATTCAGCATAAGACAAGCTGTCATCATTAAACATCCCGTCACTTTATTAAATAAGGTTTCCTAAAGTAACCTGCAAGATTACTGCCTTTCCTCTGTGCTGGGTGTGATATACAGCACTGACCGTGATCTAGCGTAATTCCTCCTGACGGCTCTTGCTGAAGGTCTGCAAATCTTTTTTGGTCCTATTTCTCTAGTGCAACAGTTGGGGCTGCTCTGTCCCCACTTTCTCCTTCTCCAGCTTGTCCCAGGACATTTTGTCCCCTTTGCCTTCCCAGCCTCCTCAGTAAAAAGTGTTACAGCCTTCCCACCAGGGCTGGAGAGAAACAAATTAGTGGGGAAAAAGGAAATGCTAAAGGCAGATGGGTGCTCCTGGGGCCGGTGGTGTTCCCTTCCCTGAGAGATGTTCACACCGCGAGCCCCCGGCGCACGAAAGTTGGCTCTCGGCTCTCGTGCAACACAAATACCAAATAATGATCGTAAATTTAAAGAATGGGCTTGTGGAATGACCCTAAATGGCTTGTGGGCTGGGGAGAAAATCTGCCCTATAAATTTCAGGGTAAATGAAAGCATCTCCTTTTCACTGAGGTCTTTTGCTGAATTTTGAGGCACATTCTTTAGCCTTCAGCTGGGCATTTGGGGCTAGCACAGATGCCATCTTCCAGTGACAGTGTTTTCCACTGGAGATGCAGACCAAAGAAAAAGAGAAAAGAATAATTGTTCTTGAAACTTCCCCAGAGGAGTTTCCTCCCAAACTAGCTCTCGTTAAAAAATTATTTTCCAAAATAAAATTATTCAGCAAAATATTTTCCATCCTTTTTAAATCTAGGCATCCTGGCTTTTTTTTGTATCACTTCTTCCCATGCACCCTGTAGGTGAGTGTGCCGTACCAAGCGCAGTAAAACCTCGTGCCCCAAGTAAGCTGTTATGCAGCTGCTTCTCTTGGTCCGTTCTTCACTTTCCTACCTACTCCAGTAATTCTGTGTACTCAAGATGTATAACAGTCAGCAACTCTGCTGTCTTAATTAAACAAAAAATTATAAGTTATTTGTCTTCTATTACCCTAAAAATATAGTTAGTCTCGTGATCCTTTCTGCCTTCACCATTAATGTATCATTGAATTATTATTATTTTTAATATTTAACTGTTCACTGTATTCATAGTTAGGGACTCCTAATTATGAATACAAGGACCTACGCTCTTTATGGAAAATCTGAGGAAATTTGGTAGAAATTTGAAAGCCACCCCACCCACTCACAAAGAACTGGAGAACGGGGACTTAGGGGTGTAATCAATGGCACCCAGTGGCTGGAAGGGACAGGGCAGGACTGGCAAGAACAGCATCGTCCTTTATGAAGGTGAATTCCATGTAAAAAAGCTATGCTCCTACAAGAAAAAAACCACATTAGATGCACTATAGTCATGTCATTAAGCTGAAAAGTCAAGCATTTGAAAATCATGAAGTGGAAAAAAAGGGTGATTGCCCAGCCCATTACTGTGGTGTTAATTAAGACCCTTGGGCTGGGCGCCTTGAAGACACGTGGGAGGGAGTTCTTCTAATCTGGGATGACTGGTAATGACAAACGGCAGTAACAAACCTCCAGTGTGCTGGCAGCGTTTTATAGTGCAGCTATAGAGACTTGGGGACGGGAAGCCAACCAAAACTTTAATCTCTGATTAAAAAAGAAAATAAAAACAAAGAAGGAAAATAAGTGGGTTTTCTTAAGTCTGTTTACACACACACACATGCAATTGCTTCTTTTTAACTGCTAATGAAAACAGGATACATAGGCAGAGCTGGTACTTTCAGTAATAAATCCATGTACAGTAGCCCTATAATCCACGATTTCACGCTCAGGGTAAGGGTAGTCTGGCACAACTATGAGTCACAGACACTTTAAAATGATGGGAGAGGCTTTATGAGGAAGAAGTTTATTTTAAAAAATATATGAGGGGTCTGACAAGCAGCAAACAAAAAATTGTATTTAATTCTGATTTTGTTCTTGTGTTTTAAGCGGTCACTTTTCTCACCTCTTGTTAATTAGGCACATAATTTTGTGGCTGTAGAAAACAGGGTCACCCTGACACTGACAGAACTATTCAGACAGGAGTTTTCCCTTTCCTCATCCTCATGAGTGCGATACCAAACTAGTTTGGTTCAGAAGTGGAGGGAGATTGCCTTTAAAAAAAGGCATTTTGGCAAAGCTAGTTTTGAGTTTGTGGTCCGATCTGAAGCCTCAGTAAATTAAGAATTTTTACCTTCTTTCAATGGAGAATATGTCCCCAACTGTAAAGATCAGGAGTTTAATGAAATAATTTGAATATTTGCCTAACGCACGGCACAGTGAAACACCCAACTTCTTCCGCTGAGATCAGTCTGAACTGTCAGACCCGTCCACAATTTAAATCCCTTCCAGCCTCACCCATTTTGGATGAATTTCCTTTGATCAACACAAGTAAGTAATCCCCGGTGTGTCAGTGTTACAATTAACCCACTGTGTCCAATTCACAGATGACGCAAATCTGTCACAGCGCTGCTTTGGGAACTTTAATTCAGCTTATTTCAACTGTCTACTTAAAGCCTTGATGCAATTGTGCAGTCAAGAAAAAAACGCAGAGAAATGAAGTTATTCCCTACTGTAGCATTTGCCATGTTTTATATTTATTAAATAAGTGAATGTACCCATTTTTTTATTTACCACTACTTTATTGTTGAGGAGCGTTGGTCAAAACCAGTACAGAACTCCAGCTAAATGCTGGGGAGCAAGATTTATTTGATGTCCAGCAGATGACGGATATTTCCTCCCAGGGTGGGTTATTTATTTGTCTGGAGCTGTCGGCATGCACGAGTTTCTGACTCTTACAGGTAATTTTGAAAAACGTGGTTTGCAAGAATATGAAAGAAAGCAGCATAGCTTGGTGAACATGCACAGCCGAGGGCAAAAGGTTTACCTATGGCTTTTAAAATGCTCGTTGTGTCTTTGGTGGAGGAGCTTGAACGAAATCATTTATATTAGCTGCAATATCTGGCTGACTCCACTGATCTCCATAATCAAACGCAAGAGATTTGGAGGGGAGAAGGGGAAGGCGGGCAGGGGGGAAGCGTGTATAATTAAAACCTTGTTCTAATCCTGCTTTGATGCTTTTGCCAGGACAGGTTGGACTAGTCAAAAGCCCCAAACATTTTAGGTAGGTTTTTGTTTTGGTTTTTGGGTTTTTTTATGCTGTCAGTGGCTGCAAAGCAGCAAAGTGGTTATTAGCCTTATAAGGTATCAAGGTAAATATTTCAGATCCCCTGTGAATTTCAGTCTCTCCCGACTCGGTTTATTTGTTCTTGTCAGTGGACAGTGAAGTTTTGTTTGTCGAAACCAGTTGGGGCAGAGAGTGACAGCACCAAGGCGCTGTGATTTATTTCCTGCTAGCCCACCACTTCCCCCGCGCTTCTTCCCCAGCCTGCCCCCGCGGCCCCCGCAGCCCTCCCGCCCACGGACCCGGGACGGGGGACACGGCCAGCACCTTGGGCACGCAGCTGTGGGGTGACCCTGCACAAACCCCGGCGGCGCCAGGGCTTTTCCTTCTCTTTTTTTTTTTTTACAGCTGTCTCGGGGCCCTGCTGTTGACCGGTGCAAAGGAACGACACCGGTTTTGGGGCCGCGGGGTCCTTGTTGTGTCAGTTTTGTCTGCAGAGGGGGGTCTTCCTTCCTCACAGGACTGTGGACCGTGGATGCTGGTGGCCTCCAGGATGGGGATGCACAGGGAGTTGACCTCCAGTGGCACATCCAACGGAGCAGCTGGGGAAGCAGTGGCCACCACGGGCATCGGGGCTGATGGAAACTCAAAGCACACAACTCCAGTCAATCACATCTCATGAACAACTCCCAAAAGGGCGTGCAAAACTACATGACTTCATTGCCCAAAACTCCATTGCCAGATGGCATCTCTTCAGCTTGAAGGCAGAAGGGATGGAGAGCAGCTGAGGCAGTCAAGCCTCAAAATGCCTCTTTGGGGTATTATTTTGGAGAGGATGTAGGAGGGGTGTGATAGGAATAGACTTAAGGAAATTGGTCTGTTTAGCTTATTAAAAAGATCAAGCGGAGACTTGATTACAGCACATAAGTATTTTCGCTGAGGAAGAATAACATATATTAAAGGTCTCTTTAATCTAGCCGAGAGAGGACAGCTGAATTCCAATGGCTGGAAGAAAAAGCCAAAGAAATTGAAATTGGAAATGAAGCATTTCATTTAATTTTGTTCTCTTTGTGGGGAAGAACAAGGTTGGATAACAATGACAACAAACAATTGCCAGAGCCAAGGGCGCGTAATGAAGTGATCGGGAACGAAAGCCTTTCTGGGTGATGTGATTCGTCAGGGTCAGGGATTGTGGGGAAAATAGAAAATGACAGAGTGGATGTGAAGCAACAACTGGAGCAGGAAGCAAAAAAAGGGAGGTAGCACTGATACCAGAGCCCATCTCAACTGGTGGCACTGTACCATTGATGGGGAAGAGCCTCAGCCAACCCCATGGCCAAGACAAAGGGCGTCTGAGGTGGTCACCTCCCAGGACCAGGTATCACACCCAGCCCCCTCCACCTGAAATTCCCCCCCAGGCCTGGCGTGATTTATTCGATATCCCAGGCATATGTCCCTTCCCTCTGATGCAGAGGTATTTTGCAAAACCCTCTTTGCTCTCTCCTGGACTTCACTGCAAAGACCTCTTGGTCACTGGAACAGTGAGGGGAGTTTCTTCTGACGAGTACAAGTTTGGTCTGTAGCAATTAGGTCTGTAGAGCAGAAAGGGGAATTCTGGGCATATAAAACACGGAGCTGGATTTATGCAAACCAAGCAGAGATAGGAAGGGAGTGGCCCTGTCATTAGACATCCCTGCAGAAGCCAACAACCAGACCAATTCTTCTCTCCTGTGAGGACATTTATCCTCACAGAGGTTACACTAAGGTGGAGAGGACCCTCAACGGTCTTGGGGGAATGATGCGGTTAGAAGACTATTTACAGTGTAGACTCTTTCTGTGGAAGACACACCACTTCAGCAGACACTGCCAAGCACGCCAGCAGAGCTTGCCTGATTCTCACCCCTTTTCAAGCCTCACATTCAATTCTGCACCAAAAGCATTTGACCATGGTCAATGCCCTCTCCTTTCTTTCTGGACGAATAGTCCTAGGATTTACATTTTAATCAGAACTGTTGTATATCACAGCCTAACACATCTTTCCCCACCCCGTGATCAGTGCACACAGACCCATGATTATCTCCTAACCAGCTGCAGATGTGAAGCCAGCAGGGTGAGTACATCATCGTGTCTTTGCAGAATCAGCAATAATTAATAAGTTGTATATTGGAACAAAACCCTTCTTGGTAGTAGTCTTGTGGACTTCGCTTTATTTTTAATTCAGGTAGTAAAACAGACTGGATTGTAGTGGGGGAGGAAGAAGAGGGTGCTACATGGTGGGGACCTCAGATGGAGATGTGTGTGCCCCAGCTGCGCTGGGTGCTGAAGGACAAGAAAAGGGGTGCATATTCCTGGTGGCAGCAACTGGAAGATATCGGAGTAAAGGCTGGAGCAAGCGAGGTGATCAGCAAAAGAAGGGAGGTACCAATCTCCATTCACAGTAGGTACTGAAAAATGGTACCAAAAAAAGTCACTGTGCAGCTCTGAGCACACATATGATGGTGTATTATCAATATCTTCCCCCACCACTCCCAACTAACAGCTCACACCAATTCAGAATTGCCTTGTGATTTAGACAGCGATTTAAAATGTTCAGTTCTGTTCAAAGAGACGGTGCTAACATCCCTTAGGACACGAAGCATCCCATTGCAATAACAATGTAATTCTGTGCGCAGTGATAAGAGTTTATTAAACTGACTGCCCTTTCCCAGCCCAGTTCAGCAAGATTCTTAAGTCTCATTGTCTGAAATGAAAAAGATTTGTGCTGAAAGTTCAGGGTATCCTCAAGTACTTTGCTGTGCTGTGGCTTTACCTGGGACTTATGACATGCCCTTAATGCTGTGGGCAGAATTTGGCCCTTCTTTCTTCATATTTCCTTCTCCTTCCTTCGTATTTGCCAATTACCAGCAAACGTGTTGGTGACTCCATGTTCTCCTCTGGTTTGCCTGTTATTCATTTATTTATTTCAGTATTTCCTTGATGTAAACAACAAAAACCCCACAAGTAATACAGAAAGAAGCTTAAGGTTCAAAGTTTTTTCAACTGGAAGACACAAATGAATTATTCTTAACAGCACATTCTAAAGGTTGAAATCTATAATTTAGCCTGACATTTTAAGTGTACATCACTTGAATTGCTGCCAGCTTTCTAGAGTGATTAGGTGACTTGAAAAAGGCAAATATTTTTTCATATGCTTCCATCGAATTGGAGGCTCTGCTGCTGAAAAGACTTCAATAATCCTGGCTGTATTTATTTCCTAAAGCCTCACTCATCATTGTCAAAATGTTATCAGCCATCCCCAGCTTTCTCTCCAGCCCAGAATCTAATTCCAATTATTAAAAAAAAATCCCTTTCTGGAAATGAATCTTCTGCAGTACTCTCTATTTTTCACGTAAGACTTAATCAATTATTAAATGGAATGTATTTGCCACATAACTGTTGCGCTTAAGTGAAACTACTCTTGTGTGTTGGAGGAAGCCGTGGCACAGGGCTTCAGCACGCTTGCTGGGGAGCTGGAAGCTCATGGCTCACGGAAAGCTGCAGCAACACTCTGGCATCTTGGGCACAGGAAGAAAATTCACAGTTGAG
The DNA here is from genome assembly GCF_000690835.1 of Fulmarus glacialis. NCBI lineage: Eukaryota > Metazoa > Chordata > Aves > Procellariiformes > Procellariidae > Fulmarus > Fulmarus glacialis. The sequence continues at coordinate 113,772 of NW_009222586.1, forward strand.
GATTGTACTGGAAGGAGTGAGGATGGGAAATAGCCCACTCCTGACCTCTTCCCTTAATTGCAACTATAAATGAATAATTTGGTTCCACGAACATATCACATCCCTCTGAAAAGCACCAGGGAGATGGACCAATCTCACTTGCTTGACCCCATCGGCAGCACGGGGAACTCGGTGCCTGCAAAAGCTGCAATAGTTTCGTCATCTGCTGTATGTTTCAATCATCTTGGCCCCAGTTGTTTTTCTTACCAACAGCTGGGAAACAGGCTGTGCTCTCTTGAGAAAAACGCCTAGAAGGAGCATTTTGTGCCTTAGGAGAAGGCAAGGGTGGAGGAGGCAGCAAGGGAATCTCATCTTCAAGGCTGACAGTTCAGGGGAGTACTTTAAGCTGAGCCAAAACTCTCTTATTCTGGAAGGACTGTCTACGCAGTGATTTATACAGGATAACTGTAGGGACATAAATCCACACCTTTCCCTGTTTTGCTGGGGCTTCCTTGGAAGTAAAAGTTTTGTCCTTAACTCTAATGAGACTGGAGTTTCCCCTAAAAATACCCAAAGGAAAAGAAAAAGCCCAAGACATCATTCATTTATTTCTAGTTGGTATTTTACGATGGCTGCTTTCTGAAGTTGTAGCAACTGTTCTAGAATATATTCAGGCGCAAAGCCCCCACATCTTTAGGACTGGGTGAGGGTTTGTAGCTGTTAGTTTGGTTGTCACCTTAAAGTAGATGGCCAGTGCTTTTCAGTACCTTGAATCATGAAGGTCTAACAGAGTCGAGATGTGTCTGAAACGCTCTGGGAAATCTCAGGTTTGCTGATAGCAGGGTGGCATCAAGGGCAGGTTTCCATATTTTACGTGGTGAACTTTCAGTGAAGTTCTGGATCAGGTGCTCCTACAGGCTGAACCTTCCCTGCCTGCAGTGGGAAAATGGTAGCGAAGGAGTGAGAGGCGCTGAGGCATTGAGTTAGCACATTTATACCTTAGGAGGGTTTAAGGAGCTCGTGCCTGTTTTCACAGGGAGTATTTCAGCCTGCTTTGAACTACCTTAAAACAATAAAGTTCCCCTTTCAGCAGCTTGGTTTAATGGAAAGATTTACTGTATTTCCATTGCCCTGCTGAAAAGTGATAATGAAGCCAAGTTTAGAATTCAGTGTCAAAGGGAAGGTCTATTTTGGAGAATTAAAGGGTCTAATAACACTCATGCCACCTGGATTGCTTTATGGGTGGGAGTCGTGGGTAGTCCTTCATGGACCACAGTTTGGTACAAGTAGGGCACATTTTCATTAAAACTGTGCCATTGTCAAAAATAACTTGCTGAAATGAAGATTTCGTGACATACCAAAGGAGTCTACATAAAACTTTGTAAGTTTAACACTTCGGCATCGCTATATCCAAGACTCTTCTCCTGCCTGTGAAGGGCAACACAGTCCTGCCGATATTGCTTGCATGCCTGGTGACAGCGAGGGTCGGGATCTTTCTCCCCTGACACCAGAGACTCGGTCACAGCTTCAACTACTCCTGTTAAACGATGAAAATTAATGAACAGTTACGCATATGCTTGTTTTTAACCATGTGAGCTATTTACCAGCCTGAGTGCAACTGCTTAAATGCTTGAAATAAAGTATGTGTGTAAGGGTTTTCGGGGGAGAAGATACAACTTGACAAGTGTGCTCCCAGATTCTCGCATTGAGGAATCCATTAAGCAGCCGTTTGCTTTTTCTACTTTCCCTGCCGAAAGTTTGTGCTAGAAATGACCCATTTTATGAACTACCGTTTTCAGGTTTGAACCCTTTAATACCGCACATAATGCTGGATAAGGAATTTTAGCTTGCAGAAACCTCTGCAACAGCAGCAAGGAGAGTGTATGCTTTCAAAATCCCCCTTGCCTGCTCAGTGCTGAAGGAAATAAGCAAAACAAGCCTGAAATTGGGTTCGTTAATTTTTTGACAAGTTTTAACCAAGCACAGTGACAGGGAGCTTTGCAAGAGAAATTTTAGAAGCCCAGGAACCAAGGCATAATAAGCTGTCAGAGAAAAGATCAAGTAGCATTCTCCAATTCATCTAACCAACATCAATGTTCCAGCTAACAGTAGACAGTGTTAGCCAGATTCTTGCCCTTTTTATCTATGAAAAGCTACATTTATCAAAATAAGCAAAAAATGTGAGGTATGGAATGCAGTTCATTGGAGGGCAGGGCTTTATTGGTTGATTGGTAAATTGAAACACATGGAAAAGTGCTACATGTAGGAACACACTGCTGACTGTATTACTCATTTTTTATTGGTTAATCTCTAATAAGAACCAGCTGGTAATAAAGGACGGAGTTCATGGGAACCCACCCTTTGTTGAAAGCGAAGTTGGTGTCAATACTAGAAACACATGAGCACAAAGAAAACAGATGTAATTGGCTTCTGGAGGTCAGGTTATGTAAAGACCCCAGTGAACAGAGGTGAGGTTTTGGCTGCAGAGAATGACAGGCTAAAATAGCCATTATTTCTGTGTCTGCAAGTGTCTGTGTCTCGGAAGGGGGTGGCCGTCGCAGAGACCTCCGTCTTGGGTAGGAATTGGGGCTTTACAGTCCCCAGAAAACAGGGTGCTTCACCTGAAGCGTGCACTTACCATATCAGGGAACAATTGCTCTTTGGGGAAGGAGATCTGCAGCTTTGTCAACAATTACACACTAAAACCTGCTCTGAGGATTAATAGAATTAATTAATTTTTGGTAGGAAAGATGGTGATGAGACCCACACATTCACCTGTAGCTATTTACGATGTCTACAGCCCTGGAGGGAACAGGCTGGAGCTTCGGCACAGGTTTCAAGTTAAACAGATGCTTCAATAGTTTCTCGCACAATAATGGCTATTTCTTCAATCAGAACATAAAACCATCTTGTTAAAGCTAAAACTAATTTATAAAAAGGGCAGAGAAGATTTTTTTTTTCCTTTTTTTCTCTGAGGGCAGCGGTATACATTACATAAAAAATGTTAACATAGCAGGTTAGAAATGTAAAGAATCAAAATGGCAATAACCTGGGGTTTATCGACACAGACTTTAATGGGGCATTTAAACCAAGCTCTAGCTCTCTTGCACAGAAGGAATCCTTTAAGAAGAACCTCAAGGTAGGGATCTGCTTCTTAATTTGGATTTCTCCATTCTTTCTTTAACAAGATGCTGAGCAAATGATTCGCATGAGTAATGTGGGCAACAAGTGAATTTTCAGATACAGCCTTTGTTCAGAATTATTTGCCAAAAATACGTCGGCCTGAGGATTGCCTGGGAGGAGTTCAGCAGCGACGATTTGAAATCCAAACGTTGTAGGTGACATTTGAGCAGTCATGTGGTGGTGGCTCTGCCCTGCGGTTGGCTTGGTGTAATCCTCCGAATCAGGATTCTGTTGTGAATATTTGTGGTTTGGAGTTCAAACTTCATTTTCTTCAAACATTCTCCAACGCTCAAGTCAAATACACTCGGCTTCTTTGCTGGAATACCACTTGCAAGCAAATTCAAGAGAGACCCAAATGCAACCCGGGCGAAATCCAGCAATACTGTTTTACATTTACACCAGAATACCTGCAGAAAGACCCTTATTCTTGGTTTAATTCTCATGTGCACTGCAACAATGTCTAAAAAACCCCAGGTCCCCCAAAAGCAAGTTTTCATGGTGCAAAGAACCATGCCAGAAGGGAAAAGACCATCTCGTTCCTCCTGAGATCTTTCCAACCTGCAGAGGAAAGAAGAGTTGAGTTGCTCCATGCATTGCAAGATGAGGTCTAGCCAAGGAGTACTAGGTACGTGCAGGTATAGAGAAGGTACCTGAGCAAAGCTTGCTTGAGAAACCTGTTGCAGAAGCACGGCAAAAAAAAGGAAAGGAGTCTTTGGGTGATTGGCTCTAGGCCTGTACGCTGGTGTATTTTTGAAACACCTGAAATGAGGGACACATACGCTATAAACTATATTTAAAAGGTTTTCATTCCAGCAAGAGCAACACAAAGGAAGGTTTTTTTGGAAAAGGGTTTGCTGCTGTTATTTCAAAGTCAGCTTAATGCCTTAATGCCTTTCAAGAAGCAGTGGTTACCAAAAAAAAAAAAACACCACCAACAAAAAGGCTGGGAAAGAATTATTAACACAAAATTCAATAACATCCCCCTGCTTTCTCGGAGGTATTGCCTGAGTGACTGCAACATTTACAAAAGGGATTCTAATCTGAAATGAATTTGCAGCTAATTCAACCTGTAGGCTAGTGACTCTGGGATTTCCTAGATAATACAATCCAGACAGTAATGTTGATGGATGTTAAAGACTTGCCTGTGTAACTGTTGTAAAGCTCTGTCATAAGAACAAATGAGGCATTATTGCTTTAACAAAAGTAATCCCACTGCACCAGTAAATTCTGCGCTCTTTCAATATCACACGATTATTAGTTACAGTGACTTAGTGATGTATCTTCCTTCAAAGAGGCAACAAACACTTCACCCCAGGATTTTCCATGCAAAAAGCTCCATGCAAACCACTCTTTCGTTTTTCTTTTTTATTTTTAACACAGAGTTAATGTGTGAATTCTTTTAACACAGAATTCAATGTTGCAGGTTTTCGTACCTAGATGGGCAGGCTGGAAGAAATGTGGCCAGTGCATAACAACTGGTACCGGGGTCACGGGGGCTACAAAAACAGATGGCGATTTTCATTACTCTGTATTCTGCTCCTGACTCAGCCCTCTAAGGCAGGTCAGGAGGGGTGGGAGTAAAAAACTAGCCTTAAACAGCTAAAAGAGTATTTCATGTTTGGAGGGCGCTGAATAAAAATGGTTTAGTGGCTGCATATTTTCCTAAAGGCTTCTATTGAAGCCACAGATATTTGGCTAACCTGGACTAGACTCTTTTCTACGTTCACCCTAGAGCTAATGTGTTTTATGGATTTTGATTCCTGGACCAAGCCTCACTTACAGCATCCAGATTTCCATCCTTCTCTTTGCTCTTGAGTAAAATGGCCAGCCTGTCTTTTTCTTTCCTAGGCATCCGTACTCTCCAGCATTACCAGATATTACACCCTGCGCCCATAATCTAGTTTTTCATCCAACGCTTTAGTCATCCTCTCACATATTTTATCATTTACTCATCTTTCTCAGAGAGGAGTCCTTCAAAAAAAACTGAAGTAAAGCCAAAATAACTCTTGACTTTGGTGGGAGGGAAATATTGACCAATGGTGGGGAAAAAAAATATGTTAAATTTACACACATTTTACTTATCAAGTCCTGCTGTGATATTACTGTTAAAACCCTCCTTGTAAACTTTGAGGATCTCTTCTGCTGATAACTTCAGCATTAAAAATACCATTTTTCATGTCTGGTGGTCTTTCTGTTCCTAATGCTTTCCAGGCTTCCTTCTTTCCATCCTAGTAAATAGCTGATGGACTCGAGCTTTCTGATCAAACACCTACTCATTAAATCCCAGGGGTTTTTTGTTCACTTCTCCTTTTCCTAATGCAACCGCTGTAGATACAGCCCTATTCAAAGAGCATTAAAAAGGGATAATCTAACCCAGTTTTTGCAGCTGAGAATTCTGCTGGCAGAAGACATTTACCAAGCGGTTGCAATTGCTTGTAGGACTTTCCAGCTGAAATTGCTTGTAGGACTTTCCAGCTCTAATCGAGGCCTGGGATAGGTTTGGTTCGTCATGGGAAGAGCCACCCTGATGCTCTGCTTGTCCTCGGCATGGTCCAGCTGGGACCAGGGCTGAACATTAAGCAGTTTTGCATGTGTTGGGCTATAGCAAGAGCCAGAAGAGGCAGTGGTGTAACCAGTTCCCCAGCTCCCCTCCCCGTATCAGAGATAACTTGGCTGAGCGAGGGTGAACATGGCCCTCACTGTGAGTAACACTGTGGTTTAGAAAAAAATAATAATAATGTTGGACTATCTAGGAAAAATCACACTTATCAGGAGTCTGTCTCGAACCTGCCTTTGTGCCAAAGGTTAATGAGGAGAGGGTGGGGAGGGGGACAGGCACCTGATCTTCCATGATTAATCTGACAAATGTCTTTCTGGCTTCTGTCCAGTTCCTTGTGGAGATACGGCTCTTGGATATGTTCAAAATGACCTACTTTTCACTACTGGCCAGGATTTTGCTGCTTTGTTGTTATTGTTGGACTTTGCTGCTGCTTTTGATATTGCTGCGCGTGAGATTTTTGTCCTGTGGCAGATGACTGGCCTTGTTGTGTTTGAGTACAGGACTTCTCAGAGCGCTCACGTGCTGATAGCGACAATAAAGCATTGCATCTTGAGGGATCTATCCTCTGAAGCTCTCAAAAGGGTTTAAAAGCTCTTTTTTTTTTTTTTTATTTTCCCAGCGCTGTGCCCAGTAAGCCCTATGCAGAGCTCCCAGGGCTTTCTCTTTCTCCTATTTGCTCCTAGTGTGGGATGGGCAGATGTTTGACGTTCATCATCACCAGCGTAAGGCAGGAACCTGGCCCAGACACATGGTTTAATGAATGACCAATGTACTACCCAGGAACGTGGCCTCCTCCTCCCACCCGCTCCCCAAACCGGGTCAGGTCTACCCCGATTCGGCTCCAGTTTCCCATGCCACGGGAAGGACAGAGCAGGCATCTCCGTGTTCAGACCAGCTCAGGTCAGCTTCGGCAACCATGCCAAGCTACACCGCTGTCTCATATTTTTAAAAACATCGTTTTGGAGACAATAAGATCCCTGTTTCGCTCCCACCTGCCGTTGCTCTCCAGGACCAGTTAGCTGAACCCCATGTATCTCTGCACCAATAAATATGCCATGGGCGAAGGATGCTGCTGTTCCTGGAAAAAACTTCAGCTCTGGGGGTAACAGGGACCCTTTCTGCCACTGGCATTACTCTGAGGCTCGGACAGCTAATTTTTTGTGTCCTGCTTTCAGCAATAGGGGTTTGGATGTGTGCTGAAAATAGGTTTGGGACTTGACTATATGGGTTTCCATCTTGCTAAATATGACCACAAACACTTATAAAATATGTAGCAAGATAACTTAGAGAGTTAGCAAGCAGCAGAGAGCATAGGCTCATTTAAGATGTTACAGACAAGTCTACAGATCAGTTAAGCCAGAAGAAGCCTCAGGTAACAAGTGCATTAGAGGACCATGGAGAAATTGTGAAATGTAACCCAGAACCGACAGATAGATAGACATGTGAATATACTTAATGCTGGTTTTTCTATCGGACGTGTCATTTCCGATTTACTAGGGAAGTAGATCATTATTTATCACCTGTTAAATGCAAACATGAAGGAAAGGCAAAGGTCTGTAGATGTCTCTTCACTAGCCCAGCGATGTTGGTGGCTCTTTAGTCATGTTTGAAACTAAAATAGTATTTTCTTCAAATGCTGCCTTTGCCAAATGCAAAGTGAGTTGACATCTGCTTGGCTAGAGTTGGGGTCACATATGAAGCAGTGCCTAAACTGAACAAATATTTCCAATTAAAAAAAAAAAAAAAAGAAGGAAAAGAAAAGAAAATCATTAACCTTTTGTCATTAGCATTAGCTGTTCTTTAAGCTGCTCAACAGTTTGAATTAGTGCACCTGCCAAAATAAGCACCAAGTGTTGTTACCCTCTTAGGGACAGCCCTGTTCCATAAATCACAGGATTTCAATGACAGCTAAATGTGTTTTATATCATATAGAGAGTCTGTGTTTATGCATGTGAGATAAAAAGGGTTTAACCAGTGCAAACACTAAGACTACTGTATGCAGTCTGGCGCTCTCTCATGATTTTTTCCCCCTTTTTCTTAAATATGATTCTATTGCACGTGCACATGCCTATCTCCTAATTTTCTGCCAGTTTTGTCTGTATTTGATTTTCCTTCCATTTCTTTCTGTTCTGAAGTGCAGCACTGACTACATAATCCCAGTAAGTGTCCAGCTGGAAGGAAGGGGGATTTGGAGAAATTAATTCTTTGTATGTTCTTTATATCTTCAGCTGAAGACATAAATATACGGCCTTTTGTGAACATGTGTATTTTGCAGAGTTAAGTCTTGTACTATTCACACCTTGCAAAAATCCAGTGACAGGATAGATCCCCCCCTGTTTTCAGTGCTTGAGGTCTTAATTCTTCACTTTTTGTCCATAGACAACATTTCTGTGGTACTTCAGTGTGAGAAGGGAAACAGCAAAAATGAGATGCACTTCTGTGTGCAGGCAATTAAGAGACTCATTAGAGAGAACAAATCTTATAGAGTCTGTTACCAGGTTTCCCAATTGCACAAAAAAACTGTTGCCTCCCAGGGATGATGAAATGTAGATTACTGAAGTTCTGAAAGTGTCCAGAGACCCTGGAATGTCTCAGGTGTCCGGTTTTTACCCTCACTATTGCAAAACATCTTATAACAAGGACATGTTATAATGTACATATAACCTGAGTCTGCTTTGCTATTTTCTCCTGTGATAGCAAATTCACCTGCATAACCCTGACTTCGGTTACCACTTGGCCAAGGTCTAACTATTGTAAAATGAAATGATTAATAAAAGTTTAAATTTGGGCTTTTTTTCAAACTGCCCATTTTTTGTAACCAGCTCAGTTTCTGTTTATCACTTGGAGCGTCACTCTGTGAAATTATGGTTTAAGCCATCAGCTAAGGTAGTGACAACAAATCCAAAAAAACAAACCAAAGGGTTTGCGAGTAGTGCAGGCAATTCATGATAGAGCAACCACTGACTCATTATTTATAAAGAGTCTCCATGTAAATAGATGAGAACACTGTAATTTTCACTTGTATTCCAGTGCTATATTCAAAGGCCTATAATTTATTCTAACTGAATTTAAATCCCTTGGAAAAGCATCACGAGAGCGTGCACATAGAAACCACTTGCTGTCTACGGCAGGAAACAATCTTCATGGATGTCTCCCTGAATTCGTTCCAGAACAATATATGGAGCTGAAATGATTAAATGATTCATTTTCATTGCAGTAAAGGTGGATGAATAAAAAAGGTCAGACAGAAGGCAGAGATTAAGTTAACATTGAAGTCTAGTAGAAGAATGAGACTAAAATGTAGAAGAGAAGTATTTCTCTGTTAGAGGTTGTGTGTGTGTGAATTTGGTTAAGTCTCATTGCAAGAAATCCTACCCCCATGGAGTTTTGCCATTGAAGTCAGTGAAATTCAGCTGCATCTCTCATTAGCACAACCTCTACTTTGGAGGTGATTTGGTGGTAAGGATCTCAGATGGGTTCCACACCTGGACTGAAAGGACACCATCCTCCAGAAGGGGTAGGAACGTAAAACCAACAGTGATGGCCAGCAGATTTTAAACAGCTACGCTTTAATTTGCTCATTTCAGATAGAGTAAAAAAATTCTGTGAGCTGGTATAAAAATTCACAGGCATGTCGTATGGATGGCTGGTTTCCTCTTCGACGAAGAATATTGCTGGGAATCACAGCCACTGCTATATGTCATTCTTCTCTTGAGTAATACTGTTGTGTCGGGACCGTGGCCCCTCCAGCAAAGTGGGCACAAATGCCAATTCCTACAAGAAATTTGCCACCCAGCTGAGCTCTCTCATAACAATAGTGGCTTTTCTACGCCCTATATTTGTCAATAATTTCTGCTCATGAGCTCGGTCATTTCTTTGTGGCTAGGGAAAGTTGTAGACCTTTATCAAATGCAGCTCCCAGCCCTGCAAGATGAGGTCTGCTTTTCATTGGAAAGGCTTGCAGAAAGCAAGGAAGTGCCTGAGCTGTGCCCAGCCCTCCGAGGCAAATTCCTTGCCACCTCAGATGTTAATTCCTAGAAACTCTATTGTCAAGAGCGATAGTCCTGCGAGCTCTGCTGAGCTGCGGATCTTGGAGAGGGTTAGAGACATTTTCTGCTGCAGTCATTTGGAACGGCTCTGTGTTACTGCAATCTCCATTACAACACAATAACAGGAAACGTTTCAGTGGCCTCTACAGTACTTGGCATATTATTTCACTTTAATGCTCGTATTGTTTGAGCATTAATAAAACTGGAAACTGTGATATAATTAAATCCATTCTTCCTACAGAGAAGATGACTGTCTAAGATAGTGGCAAGAGCAGCAGACTCACATGTCGCCTGGAGAAGAGAGCGTGTTCCCCTTGCCAAGGCACAGCATACACGTGCTTGGTTTTATATCCTTCTGCATAAAAAGAGCTCCAGTTGAGAGCTGGAGACCTCTTGTACCTCTGGATCCAGAACTGCAAGACTTTATTGCTTGAGCTATAAGATTATCCTGTTAGACCAAAGGATAAACTGTTCTCACTATGCGCAACATGAGCCTCTCATGGGATAAGATTTTAGACACAGAGACCAAATAACTGATAGTGCCATGGCTCATTTGAACTGGCTGAACTAAATATCTGAAGCGTATCTTTATACTTGAGGGGCATGATGGGGAAGATAGCAGCCTGGAACTCTCTGTGCATCTTTCAGGCGCTGCAACACCGAATGAGGCACTGCTGTGGCTGTTCCCTCCGCCTGCACCAGGGATGCTCGCACAGCCGCTGCTCTGGTTGTGCGCACACGCTACAGCTGACCGCAGCGTGATGCCCATCCCCGTATCTCCAGTCAGGATGACAGGTCCAATCCAGCTTCCAGTTAAACTCACGTATATCAGCGTAGTAACCAAGCAGATGACCTAATATCTCTCCAAATTGAGTCAACAAAGTCCCTTGTGTATCCAGTCCCCTTTGCTGTACCCTCAGTACTTTTTAGAATTGTGGCAGTGACGAAGGAAATGTGTTTCCTGTAATGTAATGAAGATTTTCCTTTGGCCATGCCTGGCCTTCGCTCCCTTGCAATAGTCCAGCTGTAATTAAATCTCTTCTAAACTTTTAATGTGCCCTCATGACTCTTGGTTGGATCAATACTAGGAAAAAGATAGACACCTTCTCCAGTGTTGCAATCTACGAATTAGCTTAGAAAATTCCTGCTTCGAGGAATACCACAGGTCATTAATTGTTAAACTGATATCTTAAAAATGTTGATGAAATTAAAACCATAAAGAACATCCTATGTTCAGTAACCCTTATTGGAGATACTCACGGAAAGCTCCTAGAAACACTTTTTTTCCCGTTCAAGAAGTTATTAGTGAACTGGTTAGACCACAAAGATTTATTAGATTCCACAAGGAATTGTGAAATATTGCTATGAAATAACATTATAATGCAAATTTTCAGATTTAATCCCATACAGTAAGTGTCTCTGCGTGACCTCACCATGCAGCTTTAAACACTAAAGCAATCTTTCCGTAGCCATCAACTTATACAAAGTTTTCAGGAGAATAATTTTCCTCCTTCTATGCTATCGCTTTAAAAAATGGGTCTGCATAGTGCACCTTCCAACCTAATTGCTCTTAGGGAAGGACAAGAAAAGAGAGATTATAACAGCTATTAAAATTCTTCTTCTACTAGTGAAATTTAACAAACAAAAAAAAAGGTGAAAATGGATTTGCATATGATATACATATTTAACTCCAGGTGCAGATTTTGTAGGGCAGATCCAAACTTCCCCACTTCCCTGTTCAGAGCTCGGGGGAGGAGAGCAGGGAAGAGGGTGAATGGCTGACCAAGTTGCTCAAGGTAATTTTAAAACCAAATATCTGTTAGATATATTTTCAGTTCCCATGCCTTGTTTTCCTATTTCTTAGTCTACTGCATACTAGCAGAGACATTAGAGGGAAAGGAGGAACACTCAGAGCTTCAAAAATAGTGAGCAATTTGGGGACAAGTGAGGTATATCTAAACTGGGCTGCTCGTTCTGCTTCTGCAAATCACCTTCCCAACATCGGCCAACTGGAAGCGTTTTCCTCCCTTTCCACACCTACGGCAGGGAGCTAAGGTGGCTCTGGCTCATTTCTTCCCCCTCTTACACACATGGGAAATGGAAACTCTCGACCCAGTATTGGGTTCAAATCAATTTACACCAAGAGGTGTAACACTGATCACAACCTCCTCCATTGATTTCGGTTGACTTGGGATTTCACGCTGAAGTTCTGGCCAAAAAACCACCCTGTTTAATTCAAGTTTACTGTCGACTTCTGCTCCCTTCCGTGGCTTTCAAGATGTAGCCATTTCACAATATCTCATCCCAAACCTTTACTTAAATGTCAACAGCTGCCTTTGTTGGCTACTGATCTAGTCAGAAGTTAAATTCTCTTCCGACCACGGTTTTAGGGATAGCGGATATTTTAGACTGCTGTCATCAACATGTCCAAGGAGTTGGAAGAAGATTTTCTTTGGTGGAAGCCAGTTAAAAACCTGTAATGCAGCACAATGTGGATTTTCAAAAAGCCTAAAAGGTAGAAAAAAGTAAGTTTGTCCTGTTTTTGATGGGGAAACCAAGAGGAATCCAGGCGTTTCTCCTGACTTCACTGTGAACTACATGCGGCGAAAGGTTACAAAATTGGAAGTGGGGGGAAAGATCAGAGGTTAAGGAGCTCATATTTCTACATAACATGACCTTATCTCAGTGGCAACTCAATTCTCATGATCTGCTGCTGTGTTCTCACAAAGATAAGTCTTCTAAAGACACAGAAGAGTGTTTTAGCAAGGAAAACAGGAGACTGCACTCACAGCAGTTTCTTTGAAAGGTTCCCCTGCCTGTGAGTTACAAGATACTGTACTTAAAATGTCAAATCAAGCAATCTGTTCTGAAAGGAAAATTACCAAAGCAATCACAGACCTTGATTTCCTCTAGACTCATGGAGTACAGACAAAATTATGAAAATCGCTTGGCCACCCAGAGCCTTAATGTTGAAGTCCCAGGTCAAGGAAAGCTCAAGCAATTAGCCTGCTGCGCTAATGACATGCCTGTTTGATATAGTAGCTGAATAGCACCCTGATTGCCTATAATATGATTATGCACATTTTGGGTTGCCTTAAAAAAAATTTGATGCCTTGGAAAAATAGACTCTCATTTCTCTGGCATTTCTGAAAGACCTCTGTTTCCTGAAAAGCCAAGGGCGTATTTCAGCTCCTTATGTTTCCACAAATATGTTATTAGATTCACTCACTGACCTACCTTTAATGAGTAGAAGATGTCATTGTTGAGAAAGATATTAAAATACGGTAGCATGAAAATGTTGCCCCGTCACAAAGCTGTCATAATTCACGGGGCCAGTTTCTCTTCACGTCCCACTAAAAAAACATAAGAAGGTGAAAGAAGATTGCTCCAGGATGGATGTCCTTAGTAATCTAGTTACTGAATACACAAGGTAAATTCTAATGATCAGAAAAACCATCCCTTTCCCCCCGCCTTATAAAGAACTCAAATTTTGAGCTGATCTGCCATTTCTGAAAAGTTCAGATGCATTTTAATTTTCTTTTTATTCCTGTCTGACACAATTCTTCCTTCTGGTTGGTACTAAAATGGGTGGCATTGAGTAGGGCAGGAGCAGGATTAGACTCAAACTTTCTGGATGCTCAACATCTTAATGAAAATGTCTGCAGGGTCACCCATAGCTGTACCGCTCTGCCATGCGGGAGACTGTGATTTACAGCCAAATGAAAAAAGAAGCAAGGAAAAGACATCTATTCTCATTGAGACATACAGCCAAAACATACCAAGCAGGCCCACAGCAAAAAATGTGTTACTGCAAGGATATGTCCGAAAGACACCTAAGCACTCATCGGTCTATGGTCAGAAGCTTATTTGTTGGTGATATGTTGAATTAATGTCACAGGTAAAGCAGACTAGAAATCTGAGCACAAACAACAGCTTGAGATATTCAGTATTTTTGCAGGACGTGGGGACAAAGAAGCCAGTGACCCAGCTGAGACTGGAGCAGCACAAATATGAGATGAAAAGGGGGATGGAAAAAAAAAAAATCCCAAACCTAATTCAATATTTGGTTTGGGAGGTGATCTGGCTTCTTTTAATCTAGAGCTGTTTGCATATTCTGACCAGTGGGACCATCACTCTCTTCAGCTGTGCCATAAAGCAGGGCTTGTAGCGTTTGGGGCAAAACCACAGCGGTTACCTGCACCTACTGAGCGCTGACTCTGGAAACAGGTCAGGCTCCTCCAGTTTGGGGCATTTCAGCTTTTTTCCTGGCATTATGTCCCTGACAGTCTAATCTCAGGCAGGACTATTTATTGACATTAAAAAAAGAAAATCCCCTCTTTAGAAAGAGGAAAGGGAAATCTAGAGGTGATTAATACCGTGGGTCTCGTGTACAATGACTGCCTGTGTCTCACAAATGCACCAACGAGGTTTAAAGCTGATACTTTTTGGTTTCCCAAGGAGAGGACTGGGAGCTTGGGAAAGCTCCTGACCATCTTCATACATATTCAGCGTTTCTCTTTGTTTTCTGATGAAGGGATAGGCTCTGTCCTTAGACTTTTGAATGGTCCCTTGACACCAGCCCTGGAGATTTTTTTTTAATTAGGCCAGCCTGGAATGATTTGAATTTGGATCCAGTACTGACAGCGTAGCTCCTTGGTTTAAAAGGGGTTTTAACCTAAAAGGAAGTGGAAATCTTACATAAATTTACTTCTGCGATTTGAAAGTTTTTTTCATCCAAAAAACTTTCTTTCCTTCCATTTCTCCCTTTATTTCTGCTGCTCCTGGAGATTATCAACAGAGTTTGTCAGCAAGAAGGAGGGGGGAGAAAACCACCAGCAAAAAAAGCACATGAAAACTTTCAAAGCATTTTGCACTAGACTTTCGGCTGATATTAATAGATGTTTATGTTAACATTTATACCCTGTGCTCCACTTTCCGATGTGACATTAGCAACTGATACACCTCTGGCTTCCCTGGGGTGCTGCGTCAGCTCCAAAGCAGTGGGGCGAGGGTTTGTGTGTTTCCCCCGTCTCAGGGTGAGACACGATCCCTCGTCCCCGCTGCCAGCTGAGCTACATCCACCCCAGGAAAGGTCCCACCACTCCATCAGTAAGGGTTCCCGAGAAAAGGCTTCCCAAACCACCCGAATTTTGAGGGAGGACCAAAACAGCAGAGGCAAAAGGAGAATCAGTCAAACCTCAAAATGAACTTTAATAAGAAGAATGAGCTGGAAAAGCTAATCAAAAACATATGAAATCCTCGGCACTGCTGATTTTCTCTGTGGCTAGGTGAAGAAATGACCAAAACTTCATTTCTATATTTTTGTAAGACTTTGTACTAAAACATGGTCACTCTTAATCAGAAGAAAAGGCTGCTGCCGCTCTCTCATTTTACAACCACAATATTTCAAATGTTGTTTTCCCATTTTTAATAGTGTGAGGGGAGAAGAAAACAAAGCTAAAGATGTGAAGATCTATTTAATACACACTTGCATCAGTCCACTGTGCTCACGACTGGAAAGAGCAGTGCATCAGTAAATATTTACTAAACTCTAACATATTGCATTTATCTAATATGTTCACACAAACGGACTATATATGTGTTACTTGGGAAGATTTTATATATTCTGCTTTCCCTCCTTTAGACTTGGAGTCCATCATTAGCGCGTTACACAAGGATTATTTGAAATTCAGACTAGCAAAAAGTGAACTAAAGAGGTTCAGCTGCGATTTGTCTAATGCAACATGTCTTATAATTATTTTGTCCTTCCCTACCAATGACTTTCTGTCTCTTTTCATCCCCTTGGTACCCGAGGGATGTACAGCATTATCTGTGCACATCAATATTTTTCATGGGACATATGTTTTTACTTTGTAGCAGACTTTCTTCGTTGCTTAAAAGTAGCAAGTAAAGCTCTAATAAAAATTGATGCTTGTATCCCTTCAACACCAGGTATAGGTTTTCGAGCCAGCAAGTAGGGTTTCATGTTGGAATCCATATTGCTGGTGTTCCTGGTTCTCCACACAGCCAGGAAAATAAAATCAGGCTGTTGAGGTTTTGGAAGGGAAAAACAAATCAACCAACAAATATTTGGAGAGGAGTAATTTGGGGAATATTAGATAAACTTTCTTTCCTTACTTTAGTACAGGAAAATTATCTCTACTTCCAGTCTCTGTATATCCCTAATGTTATTTTTGCATCTTCTTGGTCTCTGTTTTTTGCTGACTCATCTGCCACTTGAGACTTTTCCTGCCTCTAACTCATACATCCTTTATTCTACTTGAATCCATTTTAGAGCCCTAAACTCGCCCTGTGGGATTCATTTAGATTTTTTAAAAACACTCAACCTCACATGAAACCTCTTAGTCAATATTTAATTTAAACTCTCATACACGAAGACCCTCAAGTCATTCTGATTTCAAGAGCAAGAGGGAAATGTTGACACGGAAAAGAGTTTGCTGCTGCAAGAAGCCAAATGCCTCTGGCTTGCAGAAAAGGTGCACCCATGGGTAAGGGAGAGGCCAGCACGTCTCTGGAGCTGCCACCATCAGCTGTAGCTTTCGTTGTCACCCCCTTATCAGTCCCAGTATCTACAAAGCCTGTCTGCCAGTGCTCCCCTTATTGCATAAATAAAGCTGGAACATCTCAGACATCCCTCTGGACTGCTCTCCAGGATGCAGCCTGTGGGTTGTCCTGCTGCCTTACTCTTTCTGAAACCATAAATCCCCAAAGGTCCCCAAATTCAAAGCCGCTTCTATATTGGAACAAAATTTTAAATCAATCCCGTACTAGGATTGATTTGGTAGAATGAATGATATTGAATGGCAGAAGCCACTCCAGTTTCTATGAAGTACTCACAGGAGAAAAAAGAACCTGAATTAGGAGGCTGAGGTTCTGCATGACGTTTGAGGAATATCATCTCCCCTCCCTGGGCAAAAGTCTCCCACCACTTGCATTACCAGGAGTCTCTGTGGTGTCCGAAGGCTCTTATACCCCAAAGGAAAGGGGTCTTCACGCCGTCCTGCTAACAGAAGTAGCATTTGCAGACTGCTCTGATGCATACTTGGACTCTTTCTCCTGCTTTTCTTCATAGGTAGGCTTCTGGGATGCTTTGCAGCTGCCGATGGCTGTATTACTATCCACGTCTGACAACTTTTGGCTTTCTTGAAACTGTTCAATTTGAGGTTATTTGGGTTCATCTCTCTTCTCTTCTTCCCCATGCATACGTTGAAGGGAAATGAAATGCTGTTGAACGTGAAGGATGCAGACCTCCTAAAGCTCTGGTTGGTGCCCAGCAGATACTCTCCAGGGAGCTTTGATCCTACTCCGCAGCATGCTCTGTCACTCCAGTTCTCTCACCTTTTCATGCTATTCATCTCCATAAAACCACCAGCCCAACCTGCTGCTCCAGCCAAGGGCCCTTTCCAGCCTGTGAACGGAGCTGAATGTTGTAATGGAGACACAGATCAACACCTCACATTCGCTCTTGATCTACTCTTGATCTACTCCGGGGTTTCTGGCAGGGACACGGGGAGGCTGAAGGTCCACGAGGGACATCTCATTGCAGCAATACCTGCCTGCCCTCTGGGAACGGCAGACTCCTCACCCTGCAGTAGTCTGGAGTTTACCCTAAAGGACTGCAGTAAACTCATTACCGCTGTGGCTCTCCTTCATCGCAACTTAACAGCTTTTTATAGATTTTTGTTGGATCCTAGTTAAAGTGCTTGAAAAGCAGTGATGTCCTGCCAGTGATTTAACTCGAACCTCAGACAAAAATGTTCCCTTTGCTCTCTGCTCAAGCCTGCGGACCAGGGACGTGTTTCTTTATAACAGAAACACTTTTTTCCCCCAAATCCCTAGAGAAAAAGCAGACAAACTTGCTTCAAATATTTTACCTTTAACGCACTGAGTTTTGTTGTAAGCCCGGGACAGGATTCACTCTGAGCAGACTCTGGCACTCAGCTGATTTTGCAACCCTTTAAAATGGGACCAAGAAATTCACACCAAAAGCTGCACTTACTGGAAACCAGTCCCTGAGGGGCAAAATGCTGGTGTTCCTGCTGTATTTTTATAAGCCAGGTGTGCTGGCAAGAAAGCTGCAATGGTCCTGGGGGGCAGGTAGCTTGACAACTTCTCTCCAACACACCTTTGCAGGTTCGTGGAGCCTCTCCAGACCCAAAGTAGTTTGCTCCAAGCACCCTAGTCCTCTCTGGTGGCTGTAGAGTTTGGAGTTGTATAGGGTATAGGACATGGAGCATTCTGCTTCCTCCTCACTCCCTGCTGCTCTGAATTTGGGACAGCCCAAAGAGGATCAGTGCCTCGGGTGCTGTGGGTGGCAGAGTGAGGAGGGGGATTTGAGTGGTCAGATCAGAGCCAGGGGACAGGTTTCTGAGTAATTACAAGCGACATCGCTTATTGGGAAATACAGATGCCAAAAATGCAACGAGGCAAAGGCCAAAGCAAAAGCATGACCAGAAAGCCATGAAGTCCCCACTGGGGCTGGGATAAAGAGCTGGAGGTAGCAAGGAGCAGGACTGCCCCACGCACCCCCCTCCCCAGCAGCGCAGCCCCCAGCCCGGCTCACCGAGCCCCTCGTGTCCCGCAGCGGGAGGTGCTGAGCCCTGGCTGCCCCGGGCGGTACCCAGCACACCAGGTCACCCAGCAGTTAACACAGCCTCGCGCACAGCGCCGTAAAACATGCCCAGTTTTTTTCCTATTGCCTAAGCATAAAAATCCCCTTAAAAAATAAAAAAAATCATTCGGGGTTTATGCTCTTTCCACTCACTGCTAACAAAGAGCCGTTTCTTTCTTTTTTTTCTGGGAGAAGTCGGGAAAGTCTCGGAGTTTTCAGGGTCCAAGCAGGGGCGAGCACCTCCGCTTTTCCTGCCGGTGACAAGGGCAGCAGTGATATAATGAAATGTACATGTTCTAAGTGGGGCTTCTTCATTTTTAAACAGTTGCCAAAGCTACATAAATGGGACTCCTTCTTTTCTGACCCTTTGCCCTACTTCAAATGAGCTTTTAAACCCTTTGGAAAACATGCGGTTTTACTTTCAACTGCATTAACGCTCATAATGTGTTATTTTGGCTCTCCTTGTATATTCAGGTTGAAGGCATGGATGTCATAGATTTCACCTGGCAATGTTGACAAGCAAGCCTTACGCAGGGGCTATCAAGCACCCAAGTCAGCGTCTTTTAAAGCTCTGTTAGCTCAGCTGTATTTTTCTTTGTACACCCAAATACTTCGGGACATTACAGGAGTCTCCGCACTCAACGTGCTCCAAACAGTTCATATATAATGCAGCGAGTGTCCGCCAAGGGTACGGATGGTGTCAAAACTCACCTGGGGTTTACAACGCACTAAAGAAAATACTGGTGGCATCTCGCCCCGCTGGCAGCCCTCCAAAAACCCCGAGCTCGGTACTTGTGCCCGCGCACACAGGGACAAAGCCAGTGTGTACCGAAGTGCAGCAGACCTGTCCACCTTCGCCGTCGGTATTTATTCAGCTTTGTGCAATGAGAATTTGCATTTTAAAAGAGCGGTCCTGCAGCTGGAGCGAACTCGGGCTGTGACTGAGAGGGGAGAGGGCAAGAGGGCAGGAGATTTCTGTGCTTTTCAGGGGCATTGAGATGTCTTTCTCCTGCAAATCCCCCATGCAGGAGACTTTGCAAGTGGCCTGTTTGCAGATATCCTGTGGGGTACAGATTTTTTTAGTTGTTGGTATATAGTGGCTTCCACGGTCTGTGCTTTGTTGATGGTTTTCAAAGCTATAGACATGTGGTAGCTAAGCTGTTTTACTGTAAACCGCCAGAAAGTCATCCCGTAGTAAAGAGTTTTTGACCTGATATACCTAAATAGTGTCTTAGAGGGGGATTACTGAGTCTATTCACACCACACATAGGAACACAACTCCAGTGGTAAAATTAGAGCCTCGTCTCCCTTGGCTCCCTCTATAAAGAGCAGAGGGAGTTTGGTTCCTCCAAAAAGTGGCTCTGAGCAGCCCAGCTCTCACCCGTCATTTCTGGGTAGAGGTTTTTTGTTGAACTGTTTTATCAGCTCTGGTGAGGGATCTCCTATTTCTCTTTCCCACCCTCCACTCCCACCGAAGGGATAAATCCCATTTCATAGCAGTCCTTCCCTCCGGGCATCCCAGGGAAGCCACTAAGCATCAACAACTACAAGAAATGCAAGCAGGGTGAAATCAAAGGTCTTTACATGAGAACTTGAATAAATTTAAGGCTGCAGGTGATGGTCAGGTTGAAGGTAGCCACTTCCCTCAAAAATCCCAACATTTTATCCACAAAGAAAGAGAAAGGGGAAGAAAAAACCCTTACTGGAGCACATTTATGGAGAAGCACCCCAGCGCACAAACTTTTTGGGGTATGTGACCTACTATTTAAAAAGTTATGGTGGGTTTTGCTTCAGGAAAGCTTTTCGTTAAAGTCGTATTTATTTCTTTGGGCTTAAGTAATAACTTAAAGCACTCCTACTTCTTCTAACACACTATTAACAGTATAATTAATTCTCAGCAACAGGAAACAGAAACCTTTCTTTTTCACTTCATCATCTCAGAGTCAGACCTTCAGTCTTCTTCCAGGATCCCTATCAAACAGATGGCTTTTATACTCATAAACATGTTGAGCTCAATTTTCCTCCTGCTGAGCGAGAGATTCAAACAAACCAAACTTCCATACTACTGCTAGGAAATTCCAAACATCTAGAAATACTTTTACAGATGTTTCTTGGCAAGTGATACTTAGAAATGCGTGTGGTTCGAAAAAGCCAACCCCAAAGCAATGAATTTCACTTATGAAAATCGCTGATTAAAAAAAAGGGCGGGAAAAAAAGGGAAGAATAGAAAATAAGAGAAGAGGCAGACTTCTATCTGGATAACCAAGTTGGGGAGGCCTGGGATGAAGCATTTTTTATTTCATGCTCATTTATAAGATGGAACCTTTCAAGCTAAACTGGATTGACTTTTTAATGAACAGTGTCCAATTTTGAGACAGCCTTGGCAAATTCATCCGTTCAGGGATGGAAGTTGGTGGTTCAACCACACTTGGAGCCTAAGCCAGGCGAATTTCTGGTGGTTAAGACTAATTTTAGAGGGTGGAATTTGAGGGATGCAAATCCATGCAAGATAAAATCCTCGCAGATACGAACAATCGCAATTTGGTGTTGCTTTTTAGCAGAGCTCTCTTTGATTTAAGGTCTACGTGTTTTCATAAAGACTGTTTTCACTCCTGCGTACAAGATGTTTATCCTGTTAACTAATCTTTGGGTACAGCTAATGCTGATACATGAGTGGATACCTCTGTTGAACGCTGTGACAATAATCCAGATATTTCACCTAGTAAAAAAAGATATTTAACTGTCTGCCAAGGGTTGCATTGGCAGACAGAAAACCTATTCTCTCACCGATGACTGTGGGGGAATTTCCAGAGGGATTTAGCCATCAGCAATGTAGGGAATGGATGAGAAGTGGGAAAAATTAAAGAAGGTCAGATTGATACAATAACCGCACATTCCAGCATTGGCTGGAAACTCAACAAAAAACGTAGGATACATTTTTAGAGGCAACGTTTTCTGAAGGCTAAATGGCATCCACGGGCATGACTCCGGCGTGATGAAATATCACAGCGCTAACCCCGTGTCTGAGCTTTGGGCTCCTGGCTGGATGAGTAAGATATATTTAGTGAGGTTTGGAAACCTGTGATGCCACCACTTCTCCCCTCTCGTTTTCCAAGCATTAACCCTCCCCACAATTTTTTTCTTATAATCGCTCTCTGGTTTGGTGGGTTTCTCAGTATTCTGCATTTTCCCCTCTCCGAGTTCGTGTTTGTTACATATGAAACCATCTCCAGACCCCTGGGAAAGGCCTCATAAAAATTCAGGAATTATATCATCTCCATGCTGTTTTTAAGGAAAAAACAATCTGTTTTTTTGGAAAGACTCTACCGCGCATTAGCAGCGCGCTCTCATCCACGCTCTATGTGTGTGTCTGGTTACCTTGCCCTGAGCCAAACAGCTTCATTAAATCTCATTTAAGCGCTGGCTGCGGTCAGCTGTTGTGACTCCAGCCCAAGTTGGAGCAGAAAATCGACAACCTTTAAACACAAAACACATCTCATTGGGCCAATATTATTTTCATCTTCCTGAACATCATTGTCTGATCTGTACAACCAATTAGACCCGCTGTTAGTCTTGGCCCTGCGTCAACAAAGTATGTGTGGATCAGACAAATACGGGACTTCAAATACGCAGGCATATTTTTTGGCTAATACTGTCAGATAAGGCAGCGTTATCTGCACCTTTTCTCTGAGCTGGCTCTAACCCTATTGAAATTGTTCTATTTTACAAGCCGTATGTCAACAGTACCTGTTTATGGAAGGTGACACCGTCTCCCCCCTGCTGCTGGTGTTATCGATGAGGAAGCACTAAGTGGGCGTGTGAGTATTTTTAAAGTACACTGCAAAAATAAAATAACAAGGGAGTCCTTGATTTATCCATCTGTTAACAAAATAATGAGCCTGCCACCTACAAATGTATTGTTTTGTGCAGCATTCCCAGGTCTTCTGTACTCATTTTTAGAAGACATCCTTGTTTCTTCTCACAAAAGAAAATATTGACTGTATCTTGGAAATCAAACGATTTATTTTCCTGATGTTTGGTGATCAGCCTTCAGCTACAAGCTTTTTTTTTTTTTTTTTTTTGCCTGTTATGACAAGTGGTGCTGGTCCTACGTGTAGAGTGAGAGATTCAAATTGCTGTCTTCATCTAATTCTGCTTTCCTGAAGCCAGTCACTGAATGTCTTGATGAATGTCAGAACCAGTGAGAAACCAAGAACTTCTTTAAATCCTACCTGCAGTGTCTGCACAAGAACCAGAGACACTTCTGTATGTTTTTCCATATTAAAAGCCTTAATTGAGTACTTTATACTACTATCTCATGCACACACGTATAGGACTATGTATATGCAGGAATTAATCAATTCCGGTTTTTAAAGAGTCGTGTTTCTGGGCTGATAAGCAACATAACACAGTGCCTTTCAAAGCAATTTTGAGAGTTGCATAAACTATTTCCAGCCCTGCCTAAAGCAAACAAACAGACAAAAATCCCAGAGGTGGATGTGTCCATCAGATGCTCACAGGTGCAATGGCACGTGCTGGTAGCGGAGTTACCATGCCCTGTTTTGGGTCCCCAAGATTCTTACAGAAAAATGGCTTTCTTTTATATGCATTCATAACTGTGACAAAAGCTGTAAACAATTCTCAGAAATTCTCTGCACTTGGAAAATTCAGAGCTTCAGTTTTCCTATTATATGTGTATGTGGGTGGGTGTATATATGTGTACGGGTGTGTATTTGTGTTTGGGGGTACTGTTAGAACATTGCACAGGCTGGCAGCAAGCAACAAGATAACACAGTTATAGAAGACTTCAATTTTGCATTTTGGGGGTCACACTTTAGAAAGAAAAGCTGTGGATATTATTTAAGCAACGGAAGGATAAATAGGTATCCATACGTATGTGTAAGATGCATATACTTACATGTATGAATACTCAAAATATATATTCCTATGGTGGCGATATAGGTTAGAATATGCTAATTTATCACACCAATGCTTCCTAATCTACCTACACTTTTTCTCAACATTGTAGCAAAATGTATAGTGGGACTTCTACATTACTAACCTCTGTGCCTATGTAAACAAAGAAAAAAACAGCTTTCGGCATATGATTTCATATTCCAGTTCCACTTACTCTATACATATTTTTCCTACTCACACTCAGGTAATCTTCTAAGCCTCCACATAGGACAGATTAATTACTACTGGGAAAATGATGATCTTGGACGTAGGGGCAAGCAGCTCCAAGCTTGCCCAAATCTAGGATTAACAAACCAGAAGTTCCTCGACATGCCAGCGATGCGTTAATATTAGTCCCAAAGAAGAAGAAAATCAATTTGGCCATACATTTGCCGAAACAAAAAATGAGCTTATTTGAATTTCTTTGCTTCATGCAAGACTGTTGATGCCAAACGCTCTTTGCATTTGGCATATTAGATGTTCAAACACACCACATTTCCAATGCCCTTAGCTTTCTGTTTGGATTAAGTGAGGAGCTAAGAGCATAAAACTATTATTCTTATTTTATAATCAAAATCAGTTATTTTTATTGCGTCTTTAGAACAACATTTTCACCCCCAAGGTGTGCTGAAGCCCTAAAGGACATTCACAGCAAGCAAGCTTTCCTTGTGATGGCTGAGGACAGTGCATATTCGGGCGGAAAACCTTTTCATCAGGGAGTTCTGCTCATTTTACTAACAGAGTGTCCAAATGTGTTTTTATAGAGAAAACAACGTGTATGCGAGGTTTGCTATAGTCAGACAGCAGTAGCCTCTTGTTACGTGCTTAATGAGCTAATAAAGACAAGCAATGAAGAGACCTGGTACCAGACATAATCCAGCTGTCCCAAAATTATTCCTCCTCCATTTCCCTTTTACCGCAAGGCTGGGTTACAACCGGGCTAATGCTCACGCTAGCCCAGATGAGGTTTCCCATGGACCGCAATGGGATTTGGGTCAGGCTCACAGTAGCTGAAACCAGGCAATTGCATTAGAGGGAGGAAAGGAAGGAAAAACAGTTCAACAGCATGTGCTGGGCCAAATTCAAGAGATGCACTAGGGACAAATCGTCCCGTTGTTGCTTTTCTAAGGAAATGAGCATCCAGCGCAGAGACACAGAATTCATTTCAGAATGATTTAAAATCGGCTTTCTGAGGGCGTGTGTGCACGTGGAAAAGCTGGTTTGAGACATAAATATATTCCTTTTGTTGATAGTGGAAGAAACACTGTTTCCTTTGGTCATAGCGAAGAGCAAACAGTTACTTTGATAGTCTTGGCAAATGAAAAATTTTATTTTTATCGAACAGCGAAGGAAACACTGTGTAACCCTTGCCAATACATTATACGCTACATGACATGTCCCATTTAGCCCCATTGCTCCCAATACGAAATTCTCACAGCACATCTGTTTCACCAGGGGCATCTCTCATTGCTCTCCTCCTCTTTGGGTGGGTATGGCCAGGACAGTCTTTCTTGGCTCATGGCAGGAGGAAAGGTTTCTTAGAAAAAGGAAGCTTTTTTTAAAGCAGACACCAAGGTCAGGGAGAGCAGGTTGGCAGCTGTTTCGTGTGCTGCTCTAGATGGCACAGCATCGGTATAAAGGACATTTATTTGAGATCGTTTCTGCAGGTTGCAGCCAACATGCTGAAGGTGAGGATGGTCGCTCAGCTGGTTGTATGCAAGGCAGAGCCATCACCGGGAGCCTGCCCTTCACCTCGCTCTGGAGGAAAGGGCTGCCCATCTCCTGACCCATTTGAACCAGAATGAGGACGCTAGAAAAGACAATCACTGAAAGGCAGCATTGGCAACACGGAGATGCTCCCATTTCCGAGCCTCTCAGCACTATAGGTAGCCCTTCCCTTGAGCTGAGCACGCGCAGGCTCACCTCTCCAAGGAGATATAAGTCACTATCTGTGCAGGAGTGAGCTGGTATTAGCTAAATAGTCCCGGCTGGGCTCAAGATAGGGTTGGAAGGACTGAAAAGAGTTGTCACTGCCAGCTTGCTCCTTCGAGGCTTTGGGAGGGCGCGACCTCCGTCGCACACGTGTTGGTGTGGTTTTCCTCCTCCCATGCGGAGGGCAGCGGTGGAGGCTGCGATGGTCTCTGGAGATCGGCTCTGTCCTAAACATGGGATGCTGCTGGTGGGCTCGCTGCCGCAGTTACCTGCCTCTACTCTTCTCTGGTTTTCCAGGAAAAGAAAATTCTGGCTTCCTGCTTCTTCCTACATTTTCCTAATTTAATGTTGATACAGGGACCAGTGTTTTAAAACACCCGCATTCACCGTTTTGCAATGAAACCTAATGAAAACTGCAGAGATAACAGCAGCAGCTTGCCACTGCAGGATTTCTGAACGCCTGGGCTTTTCACGGGGGACTTTCTCTTTCTTTTTTTCACTCCACAACAGCTGGCTCTTAGCAAGCAGACTGGTGCTTAAACCGTCTGATATGATGTGAGAAAGCAAAATAATCACCTGCCAAGGATTTCATCTTCATAAAAGGCAAGGTGTAAGATCAAGTTTCAAAACGTGTAGGAGTTCGGCACACGCTGTGACACCGGCATGAACTCTGAGGAACCAACTTCTGTTAACTTTAAAAACACAACATTCATCTCCTTGCCCCATCGGACCCCGATTTTGGCAACGCCGGGCTCTTCTGCGAGGATAACTCAACAGAGAATGGAAAAGAGAAGATAGAAAAAGAGGGGAGGGAGGATGAAGGCTTCAGAAACCAGTGCAATCCCCAACCAGCTCCACCACAGCTGTGTGCTCCTCTCCCAAAATAATATATGAGAGCACTTCTCGTTTGCAACTCAGCCCAAAGTGCTAGCTTCACACTCGGTTACCCAGGGAGAATTTGACCACATACACGGATGATGGAAAATGGAGAATAAGGGCTTTCTTCTCAGTAGACACATGTAGGGAGTGGGTTCCTCCTGTGAAAGAAAATTGTTTGGACGCAGTTTAAGCCTTAATAAAAAGTTGGCAGGGTAGCTGTCATGATAAAACTCCCTTGTTAAGCAAGACGTACTTGTGTTACCATCCCAGCTTTGGAGAATTTAAGAGGCTGGTTTACTTTTAATCTTTAATTAGGTTTTTGCCTCATTCAGCTTGGAAAGATAATAAAGATTTAAGGGACTCATTTGCTAAGACGGTGATTTTTCTGTCTGAATAAATATTTACATTGTTACATAATATTTTTATTGGTTTAATGATGGATGGATGGATGGATGGACGGATGGATGAAAATAACATTTATGGTTTTAGTGAAAAACTGTGAGTCTCCTCCTTCATTGATTCTCATCTTCATTTCCACCTCTGCAAAGGAAAAGCCAAAACAGGTAGCAGAGGATGTATTTAGCGGCCACCAAGCATTTTTTTCACCCCTCGATCCCAAAGCTTTTTCCGAAAGAGAAATCCACCCCCTTAGGAGATGTGGAAACAGATGCCTGCTGCTCTAAAAGGACTTGGGAGGGATCACCCCGCAGATACACTGGCCACGCTCCCTACTGCCAGTACTTGTGGGGTCTGTCCTGCTGGTTGCAGCTTGGTTTGGGCCATGTGCACCACCAGCCCATGCAGATAAATTTTCCAGCACTTGACTGCATGTTTCCTGTGGATCTTCAGCATCTGCACACTTGGCAAGCCGAAACACAGTGCTTCCTCTGTCAGCTACAGATGATGTATTGTCAGCGGGAGCATCGCTGCGGGCCAGTTGCATGCGTGGTTGCGAGGAAGAAGTCTTGGCCCATCGGTTTTATTTGCTTTGGGGATGCTCCGTGCTGGGTGCCGAGGCAGGCAGCAATGATGCCGGCTCCTCGCATGCAAGCTGAGTCCCCTCTCCCTCCAAAACTGCACACAAATGAACTGCCCTAGGTAAATTAAAAGACTGCTCTGAAATCTCTGTAAATAATGATCAAGTACGGTGTACTTGATCAGGTACAGCAGTACAGGATTTTCCCCCTCTGCTCCAAATTGTCTGGGTCATGATTTCCAAAACATTTCTCGGCTACATTCATTTATGTATTTCTGAAGACTTTTTTTTTAATAAACATGCAGTCCTGACAGCTCACCGAGACCTTATTTCGGTAGGTCTCATAGGAATATGCTCCTGGTGGCATTTTGCTGTAGCTGTGACAATCTTGGCTAAAAGACAAGAAATTTGCCGCTTCTATTTCGGTTTTGTGTGCCTGGGAGCTTGTCTGATTTTCCAGCTTAGACTAATAACAGATATTAAGAAATTACCTCCTCCTATAAACTTTACTTGGCCCTTTACACTGCAGATGCATACATATTACAGTGCGTGCTTGGCTACAAAAGTGATCACACTAATTAGTGGGTAATTACATGTATATGTGTGCATGAGTAAAGTATATAGACAAGTCTGATTTGGGGAAAATGTTACCATGATCTTTGTAGGGTGTTGGAGTGGTAGGAGATCCACGGGGAGGCAGTGATCAGCTAATTAGACTTCTCCCCCTGCCCCACTTCTTGATTTTTCTTGTCTTGTCTCCTATTTTCTATGTTTCCAAATGAGTACACTGTAATTACTTCATTAGGAAACTATTAGAAGGGAACAAGAGAAGATGAGTCACTCGCTTTTTGTCCATGCTTTTATCTGATTGTGAGAACTGAAGGAATTTTAAAAATCTTTTCTAGGTCACCAATCCTTCCAAGCGCTCGTGCCCATCTTCCCTCCTCCCTTCCCCCCGACTCCAAGCGATTCTACAGAGCCTGGTGTGGATGCAGGAATCTACCCGCAAGGAGTAATTTCCAGGGCCTGCTTTTCAACAAGAAAACCATTTATTTCCTTTTCATATTTTGCTCTCTCTAGATAAGGAAAAACAGCTCGTCAGTACCCTTTTTTTTTCTCTTGTAATAATAATTTCTTGTGAATTACATTTTACGGCTCCCAGGCTTTGGCTCAGTTCAGAAGTTCTCTCGGATTGAAAGTACTGGATGGAAATATTTAAAGACAAGGAGAAACATTTTAAATCAAATAAAAACCTTTTAAAACCTGTGTGTTGCAAAGTACTGTTCAACCCACATCTAGGTCCTAACTGACAATATATTGCTTAATGTATTTTGGTTACTTTCTTTTTTCATTAACATCTGGGTGTCTTCATTCTTTCATTTCAACGTCCATGTCAAGAATACGATGAAGAAGAGCCCCCAAATCCGTATTTAAACTGTAAAATAAGTGATCTGGTTTTCAGAAAAGCTGAGCGCTCTGCATTCATGACCAGGGAGGAAGTTTCC
Organism: Fulmarus glacialis; assembly: GCF_000690835.1. Taxonomy (NCBI): domain Eukaryota; kingdom Metazoa; phylum Chordata; class Aves; order Procellariiformes; family Procellariidae; genus Fulmarus; species Fulmarus glacialis. The sequence continues at coordinate 142,423 of NW_009222586.1, forward strand.
AGCCCTGTTTAAAATGGAAGCCTTAATATTTTTGCATCAGAAATGTATTTATCATCTTCTGGAAAGGAGATCTGGCACATTTTGGAGAAAGTTCCCTTAAAGAATGGGAACCGCGTCCCTTCCTGGCTATTTAATGACAGTATCATCTTGCCTTGGTGTTTTCCAAGTCACTTTACCATCGACTTGCCAAAACATGTGAGGTCTGCTTGCCCTAACTGCCGCTTGGATTAAAAGTGATTGACAAGGGATACAATTAAGGTCTAATTCAGAATTCAACAGGCTTAAATTCCTTTGGTAAGAAAATACTTTGATTCCAGAAAAAAACGCTAAAAATACTCCTTGGGATAATCATCACAAGTTAATATTTGAATATTTAAGTAGTATTTCAGCAAAAATAAAAAAGAAAATGAGAAGTAGTGCTGAGCGGTGGCTGGTTACAGTTCCTTACAACAACAACAACAACAACAACAACAACATGGATCGTTTAGATCAAAATCTCTCTGTGTGTTTCCTCCTGTGCCGAACTGATTTACATATTGATATATACCAGATGTTTCAGAAACAAATGCTGTTACATCCGCTGATGGATTGGCTTCAGCTGCTTGCAAACGGCCACTGGAAAGAGTTCAGGGGGGGTATAATGTCACATTAGTCATTCTCATTTACTTTATAAGTCCTATGTTGACCCAACAGTACCTGAATAATTTTTTCACCGCAGTAAATTACAGATGGAAGCCTACAGGGGCAGATGTGGGAAAGGGGGTATTTTTCCCAGATGACAGGAGAGGTTGGCTGACGCTGGAGGGATGAATTTTTCTGTTTATTTTTACACTGTTTTGCTCAGCTTTCTTCCCTGCATTGGTTAAAAGGCAGAGGATAAAAAGAAGCAGTCAAAATATTGCCCTCTCATTCTGTAGTCGTTGTTGTTTTATTTTCACATCGGGTTGTCCTGATGTGGCCACTACCAATGTTGCTGCAGGAGATATGTGAACACATCCTTAGGAGCTTTGATGTTTCAGCTGATGTGTATTAAACAGTAAGCCTGTCTTGCTCCAGAGTAAAAACTGGGTAGCGAAATGCTAGTGGTGATGGTTTAAATGACAAATTTCTCATGGGCTTTGTGGGGACAGAATTTGAGAAGCAAAGGCCAAGGGCATAGATGTGGACTGGCTGAACTTTCTTCTAAATAGCAACAACAAACAAACTGAAGACTCCCAGAGAAAGAAGTGAGGGCATGTGGACACGTGTGCGTCTGCAGCTCCTCTAGGGTATTGCAGCGTAGTTAAAAGCAAAATGAGTGTTGTCTGTGCACAAAAAAGGGTAGAAATTCAGGGGCATAAAACCTTCCAGGTCCACTCCTTAGAAGAAAGAATTTGCTTAGAGGTGCAGCACCATAAATGTGCTGTACAAACAATACGCAGAATCCCGCATTAGAAAAAACCAAATAATCGGTGCCTAAGGAAATAGCCAGGATTTAGACAGCTTAAATCCAGGCCCTGCTGTGATACAATAGCCTTATTAAGCATGATATTTTATATACGATTTCGAGAGTTTGAAGGTTTTGCGCGGTGTTTGGGTAAGGATCAGTGGGATTTCGGAAGCTGTGACCTCATCCCGCATTTGATGCTATCAGAGTTCAGCTGCCGCTACGCGGCGAAGGGCTGAGAGGTTTGGCCAACTCGAAGGCAGAGCCGAGAACAGCACTGCAAGCCTCAGTGTTTACCAGCCCAGAGTCTATAATTGTTTTTTCGTGGGGGAAGTTCAAGCCCACCCAAAGAGCGTTTCATAGTGCTCACCAAACCAATAAATGTTATAGTTATGAAAGGCCACATACCGTAGCTGCCGGCCAAGGCTTAGCTGCGTGGCTCCCTTTGACTTTAAAGCAAATTGTGTGGCTAAAACCTCATGCACCTCTTGGAAAGCTTTGGGCTTGACCTACCCGCCGAAGCCAAAGCATCTGGAAGAGAGGAAAAACTCCCCTGTGACCAGGCATGGCAATTTTCCCCAGAAGGATGAGGTCTTTGAAAGCTCAGGACAGTTCTGGCACTATTGCACCTCTGATTTCCTCTACGGGAAGGAGCAGCATGAAGCAGGGAGGACATCAGGGAGGACGTTGCAAGTCTGACTTGTCTATTTGTATCTGACTACACAAACTTGCATCCAAAGTGCAAGTGTCTGTGCATGGTAGGAAGTGGGAAAGCAATATGGAAGCACTTACAACAGTGAATCACCAGCGGGGATTTTTATAAAGCTCTAATTTTGCATTAGAGGAAAAAGACCCAAAGCCTGGGGAGTACCACAAAATGGGTAGCCTTCAAATGTCTGCCTTTAGGTCCGATTAAATCAGATGGCAAAGGATGTTTTCAGTGTAGATTTGGGATTTACAACTGATGAGAGATTATGTGTGGAAAATTGTGTCCGGATTTATTCTGCCTCATAAATTGCGCATTCAGATACGAGACTGCTTGGTTTTAGGCTTACTTACAAAGTTATCTCTCACCATCCATGTAAACACGTTCTCTAGATTAAATCAGACCTGCCTTCAGGCTTTTTTTTTTTTGTGAACCACATTCTGAGCATAATACAAACGCGGACATGAATATTTATTGCCCTAATAATTGAACACCGTCACTTGCTCTGACCGTATCTGTAAATCTCAGAGTATAAATACACCCAAATTTTTCTTAACGCACAGCACATTCCTCAGTTTGTATACTGCTGTACCTTTCCTTCTTACTGCATTCATTTTTTTAATCCAGAGTGAGTTTCTGAAGTTCCTGACACTGGGACAGGACTCTGGAGCCATGGAAACATGGACTCCTTGGGGATTTCTTAGTTTTTTCTGTGTAAGAGCTTCATATCACAATAAATTGTGCAGGATGGTTGGGGAGCACCAGGCACACGGAAGAGGACAGCTGGCTGAGACCATGGGACAGGAACACGATGCTATGGCTTTGCTTCTTGGTACTGCCACCGTTTTCTTCTGTGGGCATCAGCCAGTGAAATAACCACGCTCAACACAAGAGTATCTTCATCGTAACAGAGATTTTCCTGCCATGCTACTACTGGTCAGAGCCTGATGTACATTATGTACAAAATCTACTTGATTTTGGTCTAGATAGCTAAATGCTCAGATCGTTATCTTCTGTCATTATAGATATTTCTGGCATTGGATAGGTTGAGCAGGACTATGCAGGAACATAGAAAAAAAATCAGACTTTTCAAAGTGTGGTATATATCTGCACTCTGGGCAGAACTTCGAGTGTATTATCTCTGAAACCTTTCTTAATCCAGATATACTTGAGAAACCGTGCTCATGGGTGTAAATAAGGTTCCTAAAACTGCATTAAAGAATTTAAATACCTTCCCTGTGGTTTGCTGAGGACAATCGATGACTGTCTCTTCACTGGCTTTGATGTCCATTGGGTCAGGCCGTAACAGCACAGATAAGTCAGACTGCCACTAGTAAAATGTTCCTTCTGCCTGAAAATTAAATTAGCTGAGTCTGATACATTTTATATCCCTTGATGACCCTGCATGGCCAGAGCAAAATGGGAATACACAAGCCATCTGACGTACTTTGTCTTCTGCTGTTTTGGGAAGCTTCTCAGCTGACATGAGAAGCAAATGTTCTACAGTCTCTTGGGGTCTTTCTTGGGCCTGACTGGTTTATAGCTGGAAAAAAAAATCCTCAGCTGGTTTCAGTAGCTATTTGTTACCAACTTAAAGATCAGGTTCTTCAAGGTAAACTGAAAATGACAATTGGAAAATAAACATGAGCCACTTGGTGTGTGTCCTCTATTGGACTGAAATGTGACCCGTGTGCTGAGAGGTTAAGGGGTTAAATTGTGCTTCAGTCATTACAGCCCACGAAAAAAATCCTGGGTAAACTCAGAGCTCGTCACTGTAATAGTGGGGTGAGGTAGCTCTGAAACCTATCGTGCTGCTTCATGTGGCTCTGCAATGATATGTGATACCCAGTTTCTTGAGTGTCATGGTTATCAACTGCTTAGGCTTATAAGAACTGACGTCAAAAAGCATTGAGCCGCCGCTCTCTTCTTGCTCTGGTTGTCACTCTGAGCTCATAAGAAAAGCATCAGGCATGTTTACACATGGCAAAGTTATTAAGGGCCCTCACAGAAGGGTTTTAAAGGATGGAGTCTCACCTGGAAGATGGCTGGCTTGATCTTAGCCCTTTTCTTCTGGCTGGAATACCTACCTCATAAAAACCGAAATGGGCCCCAGAGAACATTTATGTTCCCCAGCCTCATCCCTCACTCTGATTTAAACCAGCTCCTAGTAAGAGATTTAAGACCACCCTGAATATAGCTGCTTGTCAGCCTGTTCATTTAGGGTCAGAAAGCAGCAAAGCATTTCAGCATGTGCCCAGAGTTTGGCACCTGCTCAGTCCTGTAGACTACTGACTCTAAGATGTCTTACAAACATAAAGCACTTCCCTAAAATTGGCATTTAAGCATGTATTTTTGCAAAAACAGAGTCTAAATATGGATTCATGACAGAAGTTGAACTTCAGATGTTCATTTTTTAGATTCTTAGCCACAGGCTTTGGGAAGAAAAAGAATCATCTAACATGTGCTACTTTTCTTCTTCAGCAGAAAAAATCTTGTTTGGAAATTAGTTAAGAGAAATAATTTATTGAAAGATAATGCACAGTGGCGCTCATGGGACCCAAGTCATCCCTGTTAATACACATCCAGAGACAAAGTATTGATTACTGTTTCCAAGTGGGCACTTTGAGCAAGCTTTTGAAATGCATGTAAAACATCTGCTCGCTGTGGCCGTATTTTCTTCTGAAATACTGGATATGTCCTGCTTCCAACTGTGTTTTAGAGACCTTGCTTTTTCTGACAAGTCCCCCAAAATGCAAGAATTTAAAATGTTAAAATGACCAATGCTGGTGTTTCCAAAATGTTCTATTTGACCAGAAACAATGTTTTCCAGTTGTTTTGATCTCTCCAAGATTGCACTTTTTGGTGACCGGTTTATTTGCCAACAAAATATTGCCTTGCTCTGGTCATTAGCTAATAGTGGTTAAATTCTGGGATGCATATATAGTTAATGTTTTACCCGTGAGCCTACTTGACTTCTTTTCAAGAAGAAGCCACTGGATCTTGGAAAAAATCATCAAGCTGTCAGCATTGAGTGTAGGACAAGTTAATAAAAGCTTGAATAAATCATGCTGAGCTTGTCTACTCTTCATGATGATTGGTGAAGTATATATTTTCAGAGGTAATGAAATATGCATTCACAGTACAATTCCATTATTTTAATGTAGCATTGACTCTTTGCCGTATTAAGTCAGACCCTTTGCCTCCTCATTTTTCATTTAAGATGTGTGGTGCTCACTTCTGTAGCTGTTCAGAGCAGATGTGGATTAGGTCCAGGGTAGATGGCAAGCGATCGCAGCTAGTCTTGGTGTTTGTGTTTGTGTAGGGTGTTATTCCTTCCCTCCTTATCTCAGGACCACATGAGAGCTTGTCAGAAGAGCAACACGCTCATGACTGCCTTTCTGTATTTTCCCTATCTGTTATGTGTGCTAACGCATTTCGATTGTGTGCAACAAAAAATGTTAGCCATCAATGATCTAAGGAAAGCTTTGAAATCATTTCAGGTTCTGGACTGCTCATTTCTGGAGGAGGCAGCACAGTTTCAGAAATAGGAACCTTGGTTAATCCCTATCTTTCCCAGCACATAAAAGAGCAATGTGGATTAACAGTGAAATTAGCCCAATCAAAATCAGGTTATTGAGCTTCAAGCTGTGACTTCATCACTAATTTACAGAGCAGCTGCTGCATTTATTTTTCCCTCATTTTGGCTGTCTGTAAAATGGGTTTTACTTTCTTGATTGTTGGTCTATTTAAGGAACATATATTGTAAGATCTCTTCCTCAAAGGGAACTTTGCTATTTTAAGTACAAGTATTAAGTATTCCAAAACCCTTGATTTCTCACTGCAAACAATGTGCCCAGCCAATTGCTTATCACAGCCTAAGCTGCTTTATCAACAGCATGATCAATGGTCTCACCACATTAGAAGTCAAAGGCCACAGGGAAGAAGGCTTCTTCTACGAGATGATGGTGTTTTACTCTCCGCTACTGCCCTATGTCGATAAGCCATTAAAGGGAAGGCAACAGTCCTACACTCTACATCAGTACATGTCCACAGCAAATTACTCACGTTCAGTAAAACGTCTTTGGAAGATCTGAAACCCAGTATTTCTCAAAAGCAACCTGAGCTTTCCTGAGTGTTTGGAAGATGCATCTTTCCCCCATGGCAAATAAGAATGAAGCAATCGGTATCTGGAGAGTCAAAAACAGAGATTAAACAATGGCAGCACATCTTGGAAATCATTCGGTGTGCTCATTATTTCAAACTTCTTTCAGTGAGGAGCTATATAAATAAGAATGGCCAGTTTTTAAGTAAAGGAGTAAGTTTCTCTGTAACAATATAAAAATGAAGTGCAGTAGAGTGACCTTTTCAGAATGGACCTAAACTTCCTCTAGCCCCCCTGGGCTATCTCATGTCTGTGTGGTTCACATTACCCAGAGCTCTGCTCCCAGAAACATTCGCTTTCAAATAGGCGGGTATTGTTCACTTTCCTCTCTTCAGGGTTACTGCTTTTAGAGGTCCAACCAAGCTCCTTTTCAGTTCTGCCACTGTCTTTCCTTGCACGATTGTTTAAAATATACTGTTTTCCTTTTTCAGGTCGAAGGGGGTTGTATATTTAAATTTCTCACGCCTGTTAAAGCTTTAGAAAGTATCATTTACAAAGTCAATACCCGGGAATGGAAAACATCTTACAAAGTTTCAAACAAATTCTGGCCATATTTAGAAGGCAGTGTGTGACTTTGCTCCCCATCTATAAACTATGTACTAATAGAAAGAGTTTGCTACATCTCGATCCTGCCCTACCAGCCTTGGCTGCGATCGTAGATAAGTCTCGGCCAAGCGAGGAGCCGGCGATTGGCTTACGTTGCACGTTATACCCTCTAACCTCTGACATGGCGAACACACGATAACAAGCATGAGTGAGCTCCCAGAGGGACGGTGCTAAGGGCTGCAGTGGATTAAACGTTCTCAAGCATGACTCCTTCCAAAGCAAGAGCAGGGGAAGAGCTCAAAGCAAGAGGCAGAGACTGCCGATTAAGGGCGGCCTTGAAGGATTTTCCAATCCCATCTTGTCGAGCTACTTGCTGTATAATCACCCAAAATCTGCTTTGACAGAAGATCAAGTTTGCTGTTTAAAGATCAGCAACAGTGGAGAAAGGCTGAAAGATGTTTGTTTCACTTTGTCCTTTCACTCAAGCTGGATTTTTTTGCTAATGTTTTAGGAATGTTTCCTTATCAGGATTATAAAAAATAAATATAGCCAGCACTTTGGCAGTCAAAAAGAACAATATAGATTAGAAAATTATTTAGTACCCTTATTTCGTTAATTAACCTAGATTGCCCGATCTTATGAGCAATTATCCATGTGAGTAATTCTCCTGTGTGAAGATCTTTGTTGAAATCAGTGGAAATGTTCGCATAAACGAAGTTACTCACACATCTTCGGATTCAGGGCTTAATTTCCTTATGTTAAATTTAAGAACAGATTGTTTCCTTTAAAACTTATTTTTCAGTGAAAAACAGTTCTCTTCTTCAGAGGAGAAAGTTAAATGGAAATATTGCAGTTTGATGAAAATTCCCTGTATCCCTTAAGTACATGTTAATAGAAAGAGTTTGTTACATGTAGCTCCCCCACTAGCCTTAAGTGTGATTATAAGCAATTCTCGGTGGATTTATGAGTTGGTGACCAGCTTATATGTGACTTTTCTTGGCCATTTTTATAAGCTTTGAGATCTGCGTAGGTCCACTGAAACCAAAGGATCTCCACCAATTCCCACCAGTCATTTATGGGATACAACCAAAGGTTGGTAACCTGACAAATGTAGAAAACCAAGAAAACAAAACTTGCAAAACAAACTGGTGAAATATGTACAAACCTAAACATTGACAGATGAAAGCTGCATAATTAATAAATCAATCAAACAAATCACCCAAAGCACAATATTTACCCATGAGATACAGGAAATGAGAATTTCTGCTAAATCCACCAGAGACATCGCCATTGCTACTGATATAATTTAAATTATGTTTGGATATTAGGGTGATAGACAGGTACACAACCCCCGGGTTTATAGGTTCAAACGTTGTAAAGATGCAAATTCTGGTGATCTGGGTTTTCCACCATTTCATTTGTGAATAATGCTACGGTAGCTACTCTAAATATGCCCTCTGACGTTGTAAAGGGGAATAATATCCTTTTATTATGGACCAGGGTGTCATGTCATGAGCTTCAAGTTTCATAAAGGGTTCCAGAAACTTGGGCTCATTACTGGGTGCTGCTCTATGACAACTTATTAACACTTCTAGGTATGAATGCTTAAGGCAAAACAGAAACAAGAAACATGACCCCGCTCACTAACAATATCCGCACTCGGATACCAAGCTGATGATTTCAGCACAGCGCTTCTACGCAGAATTCTGTGATACTTCAGCTTCAAGAAAGAAAAACAAATTCAAAAGTCACCTAACAATAAAAGGAGGTTAGACAGGATTATTATAAGGTCCCACCTGACTTGGAAATGTATAAATGTGTGTATGTGTTTGTATAATTTTAGAATTTTTGTGAAGTCTAACAGCACATTTTAAGATAAGCGCTATGAACATTTGGCAAGCCTCTTTTAAACATGCTGTAAGATTTTTGGACATAGCATGTATTATAAACCACAAAAAATACATTCTATCTCTTGTTTTGTCTCAACATTAATGTAAGATGTTTAGCTATATTGAGAATGTTTAGAAGAAACTTCAACCACTTTTTGGAGGATAGATCCAGGAGTAGCACATTCACCTCACTGTGGGGCACATTTTTGCTTTGATTGCTACAGATTTTCTCTGGTTGAAAGCGATGAGAATCACCTGAGAAGCGACAGCAGATCCTATTTAAACAGCAAAGCTGTGTTTCAAAACCTTCTCTGTCCCAGTGCGGCAGAGTAATACAGATGCCTTTGGGGCTCTCCAGCATTTTCACAGAGAGACTATTAACTTGGATCCAAAACTGTATTTGGCCAGACATTTCAAGTCCACAGAGAAAAGATCTGAAAAGCTTTATCTGAGCCTGATAACCATCAGAGCTAAAGTATGGCTTTACTCCTGATTTACATCATTGCAGAGGAAAGGAGAACCACTCCCGTTATGCTGATAAAGTTCTAGCAAAGTGAAACTGAATAAATCCTTAAGATGCCTTCAGCTTGTTTGTTTGCTTGTTGTCCGATGACATCAGTCCAATGCCCAGTTTATCTTTATTTTTACTTGAAATGGATCCTTGTCAGGGTTGGCCAGAGTTGTGCCAAAGGCATGTAGCAAAACCACATAAAATTCATCCAGTTTGATGTTTTCTTTGTACGTGCTCTAAAATGGGCTTGACTCTGTCCCAAAGGATCATTAAAGTTCCTGAACTTTCTGGGGCAAGCGCGACCAAGTTCAAAGCAAATTTGGGGTTGATTTATGGTTCTGATTGGAGACCAAGGAAAAGTCAAATTTACAGTCTGAGTTTTACGTTGAGTTTCTTGTGCGCTTTCAGTCTGAAACTTGAAGCAAACATCAGGGGGTTGGAAGTCCACGAACACCGAAACCATTGCTGGTACGATGCTCAGCTGGGGAAAGCTGGCACAGCCCGGCCAGCTCCCTGGTGGCTTATGCATGCTGAAGACTTTGCTCCAGTGCCAAATGAAGCAGTAGGTTTTGTTGCTTTCTGTTAGGAGTGTTTAAAAGATGAATAAAGTGACACTGGAACATGGTTAAATAGTTTCTTTAGAGATAAGCTGGGGGGGTTTATAGGAGTTGGGCTGGTAGAACATAAGCTCCCAACCACTCCAAGCATTTTGAAACATCCCAGGCTGAAGCAAAGAGCATTAATTACTACCAGAGTCATAGTCATGAGAAAATGGTTCCTGGTAAAAGGATCGCAACAATCCTGAAAAATTCCGGAGTGTTTTGGGAACACCATTTCACCATTTCGAGATGCAGATGCCAAATGTGTAGGACTTAGTGAGCGACTCGGGAAGTAGGTGCTTTGCTGTTGTCACTTTTTATGGACGGCCGTCATTTAGAACAATGGCTCTAGCAGGAGCCATTGGGAGGGGAGCCAAGTGGAAATATCACATCACAGCCAGTGTTTGCTGTTAGTCTGAAGCCTCAGTGCCTTGCCATGACTTCATGGACAGAAAGTGCATATAACAAAAGAACAATGCATTTTAGGCTTGGAAGAATAATCCTTGTTTGAATGCATAATAGTGCTTATTGGACAATGAACTCCTTGTAAGATCATGGAAAAACCATTGTTGAAGGTCTGGAATACCTTTTTGCTGCCAACCCTGGCCCAGATGATTGTAGATTTTATTTCAAAGAGTTTCTGAGAGTTTGAATGTTTAATTTGTTTCACCCCTGTGTCAATGATTTTCTGTTAATTCTGATCTTTGCTTTGCTCCAACCTTCATATCCTGAGATGAGTTAATTCCAAGCCGATGAGCTTGAATCAGTGTTTTTCTTGGAAAAAAACGTTCCAAATCACCAGCATTTCCCTTGCCACGAGTGCAGTTGTGTAGCACAATGAGGAAGTCTGTTTGAAGGAACTCTCTGCTCATACAGGATTGTCCCGGGGGAAAGAGAGCCATGGCTCAAGCCCAGGAGTGAACTCACTCTCAGGAGTGCAGGGTTGCTCAGCATCGGGGCCACATGTGAATGGGTTGCCTTAGCCTACAAAGAGACATTGTATAAAGCCATCCAAGTCATCCTGGGATCCTACAAATCGGATGGGTAAATAAAGAACCTGTCACACGACAGGCTTAGGGCTCGGTCCTTGCTTTGACTTGAAGAGACCTGAGATCTCTTCACTTTTGGATTTGTTTGTGCAGCACAGTGAAATACAAGAATAGGTTTTCCAAGTTGTGGCTTAATGGACACCCCAGTAAGTACCCTCCCTTTAAAAATTCCTTCCAAGACTGACACAACTTTTGAAGAAGTGTCTTGTCAAAATCTGCCTAACCAGTCCTGTTCGCTAGTCGGAGAGGACAGCTAGGAACAACTACCTTTCCAGGAGACTCACAGTTTAGATGTAGAGGGACCCCCATAGCCTACATCAACATTTCACTGGTGTTGTTACAGCAAGATAGCTGAGCTTGTACTGTAGTGCGGGAGCAGGCGATGGGCTAAAAGGAAACAATTCCCACTTGTTTCACTTTGCTCCAGGAAATCCATGCATTGCTGCAGGTTTTAAGAGCTCCTGTAGGTATGCACGTCCTTCTGCATTTCCATCAGCTCCCAGCATTTAAATTAAGGCTGCCAAAATTCCTGTCATTCCCCCAGATCTCTGCCATCCGCTAAAAAATAGTATGGGGAAGAAGGAACAGGAGCAAAGGGAGGCACACAATAAAGCCTTGCATATGGCAAATGTGGGTCAGTGTCCTGTCCTTGTTATCGAGCAGATATTATGCCTGCTGCGAGGCTGACGGTGACCCTGCAGAGGTTGGGCTCTTCAACACTTCCTGTTAACATGGGGTGCGATTTGGTTTGGATGCTGAGGGGGGGAAATTTGCAGCATCCAGAACGCTTTTGTACAGACAAAGTCAGAACTTTTACTATGAGACATGAGGCAAGTGAATAGCATCCTACTTGTGCTGTGTAGGGAAAAATCCTACTTTTGTGTTGTAGGAAGGAAAACTAAATATTGCACGTTAAAAGCAATGTGTCATTTGGGTTCTGTTAAATGGGCTGGACTGTGTCTGAGTATGTCCAAACAAAAAGTCTGTTAGTGCTTTTTTAGGAGAGCAATTTCCAACTTTTTCGCTAACACTTTGGTGTTTTTAACCACCCTTCCAACCATCTTTCTGAGTGAGCAATACAGACCTTTTGGGGGTCGGAGGAGACTACCAGTTGCGCAGTTGCATTACAACATTAGCTTGGGCATAGCATGATCCTAACATGGTCATGTGGCTTCCAGGCACAGGAGAAACATACCCAGCCCAGATGACAGCATGGACAGGTTTGTCCACAGCCATCTGTGTAAATAGAGGCACCTCCTGTCCCAGATCCAGATGTGCCTTTTCCAGATGTGACCATGACCTTCTGCTCGTAGCCACCTAACTACATGGAGGCTGCTGCCCGCTTCCTCACCCTACGTCCAGCAAATTCACCAGGGTTGCCCCAAGACACCCATATTTAAATAAGCCCCTGCGTCACGCCTGACCTAAATTTGGGAGAGCCCACATGCCATCTCAGCCAGGAGAAAGATATGGGAGAGGAGGAAAACTGGGAAAAGACCAGTGTTTGCAGAATGAGAGTAGGTCAACAGATACAGATAGCTGTTCTCACACAGTTTCACCTTGAACCTCACACAAGACCCCAACAAAATCAGCAAGATTTGGGTTTTAAAGCATTAAACATTAATACTAAACATGAAACATTCTTTTTGCATTGAGTTGAATGGTTGGTTCATTCTCAGTCTCCTAATATAATACAGATCACTTGAGCTGTTTGGCATGAGTCATGGCTTGATTAACATTTTTGGCATTTTTAGTACGACTCTTAAATAATAGAAGTGGTATCTGAATGGAAATCGGAATAGGCCAGTGAGAGGAAAAGTGCTTTTAAGGCTTTGGAGAATTAGCAAAAGCCTCCAAAATGTCAGAAGATGTTAAAAATTTGAAACCAGTTGAGGTCTTATTTTTAAGATGGTGTCAGAATTGATTTGTCCTTCATTTGGTTTTTTGTCTCCAGCGCTGCCATTGTAAGTTAGGCAGACAGTAATGTTTCAAGTCAACACACAATACACAGCTCCCAGCCTCCATTTCCATGCAAGTCTGAGTAGCTAAGGCAAGTTTCTCCAAGGACTGTTTATGATGCTTGACGTTGTTACATCATCATTAAAAATCTCCCTCTTTACTGATGTGAAAAACACATTTTGGAGCTTTCTAGGCCATTTACTTTGTCCGCTCTGTGGATATACGGTGGACTGTCATCCCTCCCAGGCAATGATCGTGTAACTGGATCCAAAGAAAATTCTTCAAACTTTATTGGCCACGGAAAACTAAAGTCAATTGGTTAAAAAGAAAAGTGTTAATTATGTTTACTCTGGCATCCTAACCGTGGAGAATTATTAATCATTAAGATCCAGATACATAAAGTTTGCTTTTTTTTTTTCCCTAAGCAGGGTTTTGCCAATTCATTAAACATCATTAAGTTAAAATAAGCCTCAGCAAGAATGTTTTTTCCTCATCTTTTTAAATTATTTTCCGTTATCACACTGCACTTGCTACACTCCATCAAAATATTCACCACTATATTCCTGAGGGCCTGGAGCGGGTAGAAACACTTCTTCCTCCTGTCCTGTATAATTTCTGGGGGGTCCACTGATCTCATCTCAAGCTGAATCAGACTGAAGCCATGGAAAAGTGCGGATTTGTCTCCTTTGTCCTCCTTTTGCAAAGCGAATTAAGACCGGTGAGGTTCCTCTGCGCACAGGAGGTATTAAAGGAAATCAATTCACAGATAGAACATTAATGAATCATGATTGTTGTACTGGATCTCCATTCGCCGCTGAAATGTTTTCTCTTGAGAGCCGTAGCAGAGGTTTGGTAGGGAAACAGCCTCTCTCAACCTCACCAGCAATCAGAGACTTGTTGCACTTCCAGTTCTGGCATATGCTCCCTCTTTGAGTGGCCCCCAGTTATCCTCCAAGCTGGATGGTTTAGTGCATTATAGTTTTGGTAACAGAAGATTGGCACTATTCCTTGAACTCTGTTTTAATAGCGTCAATAAAACTGCTGAAACAATATTTTTATTCCACTGACGTATGTAAAAATGCACTGGCCAGGGCTGCCAGGATCTCTCTTTCCCAGCTGATACCAGTAAGGAAGAGCTGAAATTGCAGATGAGTCTATCACCTGGTTTGCAGGCTCCCGTCTCCTTCAGATTTTGCCTTCATCAAAGAAATCGTCCTTCCTTTGAACATGCGAGTCAGGAACAGAGAAATTAGAGGGCCCCGTATGAACTAAACTAATAATGACCTGATCCATGCGGTAACTCTGTCTTTGGTGATGTGTTCACGTTGCTGTGAAATACGGAGCTACTCCAGTGAGCCTTAAACAACCTCACTCAGGTAATGGGAGCAGCTTAGGCAAGAGAGCATAAGATTATTCATTCTGCCAAAAGGTGGCCCAGTTTTGGCTTCGGACTCCCTTGCTTGATGTTCAGGGCACGTCAGGATTTTACACAGAACTTTGAACATCTCAGGTAGCATTGCCTTTAGACAAGTGTTGATCCTGATACAAGGTACGGAAAGAGCAGGGTCTCCTTTCCTTTCCTTCTTCTTGCATCATGTTATTGCTGCAGGTTTTAAGAGCTCCTGTAGGTATGCACGTCCTTCTGCATTTCCATCCAAACACTCCTTTCCAGTGTTTGGACTGAATTGTGTCCTTGTGCTCACTGGTTTGCCTTCATCCTGATACAGGCTGAGTGCAGGAGAGTGCATGTCACAACTCGATAGGTCAGTCGTGGGATATTTTATCAGTTATTTAGCTTAGACCTGGCTAGATCCAACCTGCACACATTGCATGATCCAAGAGGCATCAGCAAATGCAAATGCAACAAATTCATCTCCCCGAAGATGTATCCCCCAGAGTGGTGGCCAGCAATTGCAACTCCACATTGACATAACTGGTCTTGACAGCCCCTAGTAAGGACATAATTCAGCGGTATATTAGATAACTTACAAAAAAAGTTAAACCATGACCTTTCCTTCCTCCCTCCCCTCCTTTTTCCCCGAGGGGGAGGCTGGAGGCCTGTATCTGGGAATTAGAAAGCAACATGGGTGGTGACCCCCTGGTGCCAAGACTGTCATGAAGAATAAACCATATGTTGTGTCTTTGCATGTTGGGAGGTCCCAGCTCTGAACACCTAACAACTGTTTTTCAGCCTGCACAACTTAGCGTGCCCAGGAGAACCATTTAGAAAGCAAGAAATGCCTGGGGAGCACAACCAAAAGGGGCTGACCTATTCGTTTGTTTTCAAATGCAAAGCCAACCAGGCCAACATGATGTGCCACTAACCCCAGGTTTGCAGCCCTCTGAAAAATCATTACAAGCACCAACTGCAGCTGTATTGTGACAAAATTCATACTTCTACCAGCTGGGAGCCCACTAGCAAATGCTCTCATGCTCTATCAGCAGCCGGTGATATCCCTTTCTCAGATAACTGGCGGTCCAAGGAATAACCAAGGGCCATGAGCTAAGGTTGGAACAATTTTCTTGACAGGAAGACCCAGCTGCGGGGCCATCCGCTCACAGCTCTGGGCATGGGCTCGCACCGCCTGGGGCAGGAGCTGTGCTCCTCAAGCAAGAGCAGCCAGCGCCTGCGTGTGATAGCGTATCAGCCAGCTGTTCGAGATCTTGCAGAAGAGACATGAGTAGGTATCTCCCCCACTTTGCACCATCCATCACAGAGCTTTACTGGCTCCTCGCATTTTTGTTCTCTAATTAAAGCTTCTGTCAGGTGCTTTTAAATTATAGCCCCGATTACGGACTTTAGATCAAAATTCAGCAGGCTTTGGAACCTGCCATTTTATTTAATTACTTGCAGTAAATTATTTTGACACCCTCAATTAACAATGTCCGTCACTTCAGCCCAGCGACGACGAGTGCGAGGAATTTGCCATTTGATCTGTTTTGTCTGGTGGAAGGGTGCATAGAGAAAAAACACCACCTCTGCATAGACATAGTAAGACTCCACCACACAAATTAGAAAATATTAATAATTTCCTTTAGTCCATTAAAATTTTGTTGCTAAAGTCTAGAGTGCGTTTTGACTGGATAAAACCATTGCTGCATAGCCAGGAATGGTACTGGTCACTGCTGGAAGGACAGGATGGTTCTTCATATATGGGTGTGATGCTAAGACCAGTCACTTAGAAGCAGGATTGCTCCCTGTGAAGCTCATTTAGGTGCTAAATATTTATCCCCATACAACAGTGCTTGATCAAATCCCCAGTATATTAACCCATGCCCACCCAGCCGAGGATGGCGTCTGTATCTCCCCGCACTCTCGGGGAGGAGCCGCTCTCCGAACACCCCAAAGGACAACGTGTGCGGACCGTCCTGTGAACCGAACGCTTCGCTGCTTCACTGGCCGGAGCAATATTAAACTCCAGCATTCTCAGTCACTTTAACAACCTTGTGGGTGTTGATGATGGAGCTAATTAGCCATGTTCTTTAATTTATTAAAATCAGAAATATTTCACTTCAAGGGTTTTTTTTTGGGGGGGGAGAAGAAAGGGGTGGGAAGGTTAAAGGGAGACGACTGCATGAAATTCTTTGGCTGATTAAACTTTCCATAAGATACAACAATATTTTACCTCTCTTAAGTGATTCGGTGGCACATCAGACTTGGTATCTCATTCTTTGCCCTGTTTATTTTTAATTATGACTATTATTTTATTTACCATGGATAGCGTTAGGACATGGTATGGTTGGCTGGAAAAGCCAAAGAGCGCAAAATCATTTCAGTGTCAGAAGCTTAAATAAAGAGCAAAGGAGTAGCAAAGCTGTAAAACAGATGGAGTTAGAAAGATGTAATATATGCTCTACTGTGGAAGCTCTAGAATAATTTTTAGTACTGTATGTACACAGACCTATTCTTCTTTTGAGAAGTAACCTGATATCCAAACCTTACTTCTTAACCTTACACTTAACAAACAAATCTGCATATCAGTATTTGCTGTCTTAAATAGATCGTCTTTGCACTTAAAAAATTTGTAGGTCTCACTGTGTCATAGTCACCTCAGAAAAGCTTTGTATTTCTTGTGTAAAATTCATGTTATGGCCATTGCAGATTTCACCAGAGTTAGATTTGCAAGCGAAGGCAGAAGGTGAGGGCCGTGAAGGAGCCCCAATTCTGATATGGAATGAAAATGATTTTACATCCCTCGCCACAGCTACTACTGCTAAAGTTTAAGGGATTAATTTAGACTATGGGAGAGCTGCATTCCAGTCCTTGTTTTTCTGTGGATGTTTTCTATGCCCATGGAGAACATGGAGAATGTATGTTCTCCATGGGCAGCCATAAACATGGTGAACGCTGCAACTCGACTGCCTATGAGCGGGCTGACTGGGTTGTTGTGGCACGTGCCTTGAAGCTATTAGCACAGCTAAGCATGCCTCAGTTTCCCTGCTGCACAGTGGAGATGGATCCTTATCTTATGGGATACGGAAGAAAAGAGAGCATTTGGGAAAGACAAAGATTGTGGGGCGCTCAGGTGTCCTACCGCCTTTTATCAGCTGCAAAAGCCTGCGGCTATTGTAAATCATAAAGGAGGAGGATGAGAGGAGGAACTGATCCTGGAATGTGAGAGGTGAGATAAAATAAACGGAAAACGCCAGGGCTAAAATCCTAGCTCATTCCAGCCCAGCTCTGGCTGAACCCAGGGATGCGATTTCCCTCAGCAGCAGATAAAGAGGCAGACAAAACGATGCTAAAATACCTGGGATTACCTGTCCTCCTCTCCCCCTTCAAAATATCCCCTCCCTCCATCCCCAGCGTGGGAGATGCCAGAGATATATGGCCCATTGTTCGGGGATGCTGTGGTAGATGCAATCTGTTCCTCATTGTCCGGTAATAGCTTGATTATCTAGGGGGGGGAAAATGCAGAGTGGTTGTGCCCAACGAACCATGAAATTGCCACTGCTCCGAGGAACAATTTATCATCAGCCCTTTAGAGTGAGGAGGGCCGGCGGCTCGGTGGGAGACGTGGGGCAGGTATTCATCCAGAGCCGGGATGCTGGAATGCGCTCGGGATGGTCCGGCACTGAACTTTTCAAGGAGCAAGTGAACCCTGGAAGACGATGAACAGGGAGACCTTCCTGGGGAATTGAGAGCACTGCAATGCCGTGAGATAAATGGCTGCAAAGTCTGAAGAACACATTAGGAACGTTGCCGGAGGAACATGGCTGAGGCTTTTTCTTGCTTCCTCTTCAGCAGAGAGGAAATTTGGGTAAACCCATTAAGCTTTAATTCCACTGGGCTCAGGCCATGTATTTCGTGTCAAACCCATGGTTAAAATGCGAGCGAGCAACTTCGAGAAGTGTACAAGTAATCTGGACACAGACGGGCCTCCCCAGGGCAGATTCCTCTTTTAATGACCCTGGCCCCTAGCTTAGGAACTAATTTATAAGCTAAATCTAATTCCTTCTTGGAAACTGCTGCCCAAAGCCGTTCCTGCCAGGAGTTCCCACAGAGCTGAGCCGAGGACAGGATACTTCCCCACTCGCTAAGCTGCGATGAGTGAGCCACCCCACTGGGTCAGGTATTCATCCCAAAATCCTGAAGTTTATCTAAAAGCCTTTGCTATCACCATCAGATGGGAAGCAGAAGTTTGGTTTCGCTGCGCAGGAATAGGTCCAGGAGCTCCAACATGGGCATGGACATGGTCCTAGCAAATTAGTCGATGTATTTGCACCTCAAAAGAGAAGAAATGCTGATTTCAGCTGAACTTTGCTTAAAAGTACAAATCCATCCCAAGTCAACTTAACTGAGTTTCCCACCGCTGGCGGCAAGGACTGATATTTTGTCTGATTCTTGTCAGCTGAACCAGCCCAGCAGGAGCTTGGTGAGCTAGATAGATTAGGAGAGCTAAAATTTGTGGGGGCAAAAGACACTGCAAATAAATAAGGAGAGTGGGTTTTGTGAGCTCCTCCCTTCCAGCTCAAATCCAGGAGTTACGAAACTTGATACAGGGAATCCTACGGGGCCTTAGAGGAAAGGAATTTACTCCCACCCATCCTGGGTTCAGCCTAACTCCTCATTTTTTTGTTATTTGAGCCTATGGCCTGGAAAAGTGTCTGCACATTTTCTGCCCAGAGACCCATCCCACCCTCACCCCGTGCTCCTCTGTCCCTCTTGCAGAAAGGCCACCTGCAGCACAGAGGCTCCCGTGGCTCGGACCCAGGAGCATCCCTACACAGCCCCACGCGCGGGGGCAAAAAAATCTGCTATTGGCAGGAATTTCCTCCTGGGTGTATAAATACCAGAGACACAGGGATCCTGTGCAAAGGGCCATTCTGCTAGGAAATCTCTAAAAACTTCCAGGAATTCAGTTCAATAAGTTTTCTCCACACCACATTATTTACTGAAATAAAGTCCCCAGGGTCGTAGATGGCTTTTCGTTAATGGAGAATTGTAAATAACTGGGACACTACTTTGAATTCTGCTATTTATCGAAAGCACTGGTGTGTGTTGCCCTATTAAATGAATGGTCATTGCCAGACCTCTGGCTGGATTATAACAGTACTTTCTGATGAGTGTTTTATTAACTGGAGAAATTATGAGATTTTATGGTAATTCCAAATCTTGTGACGGTTTGTTGAGTAAATCAGATTTTACAAGACTTGGCCTCTATTTATCCAGTTTCCATCATCCAAATTGTGACGGGATGGATTTTACCCAGAGGAGATGTGTAAGATAGATCCCTTAATTTCTCTTTAGCTTTTCAGTGCTTGGTGTTACATTTGTGCTGTAGCCTGCTGCTGTGTGACGAAGACGTATTGTAGTCTCTGAATATAAGAATACTGTCCTCTGTTGATCAGAAAGGAAACGACTGCTGTTCATACACCAGAAAGCACTGGCAAAAAAATCCCCACTAAAATCTCCCTGTGAAAATCAATCTAGTTTTCATAATTCCCCTTCATGGCTATTCACAGCCTGGGATACCTTTGAAAATCTGTGTACATTGGGATTTTGGGGACCCTAGATCATTCACATAAATCATATCACAGCTACCCCCACATTTTGGCAAAAATAGTGATACGTGTGATTGACCTAGAGCTCTCCCGTTATTGATAGTTAAGCCTTTAGTGGGCAGAAAAAGAAATGCCCCACTCCTTGGAAATAAGCTCTGATGCTGCAAAGAAGGCGGCTGTACCAAAAGGGAAAGGGAGGTGAAATGAGTCTAAAGGAGCAAAAGAAAGTGCATTTTGAAAAATGCAGGGCTTAGATACCGCAGGGGCTGTGCCGGGTAATGCCTAGCACTTTATCCGGCCGCAGTTTGCGTTAAACACGACACCGCAGATCTTCCCTCTCTGCATCACCCCCGGCTCCAACACCTCCCTCTCCTCTTGACAAGAAAGAAACCCAAACGCAGATTAATTTGCTGGGAAAAGAGGTGCGAGCAGCTGAGTCAATAGTTGTGTATTATCACCACGACCTGTCATGCAAAGCGCCGGGGCTCAGCTCCGCGGCCGCACGACCAGGAGGTAATGGCAGCGCTGGCCGCTCGCCCCAGCTGGGACGCTCGGACGGGGGGGCTCCTGCCGCGCCGTCCCAAAAAAAAAGCAGCAGCCTGATCCTTGCCAGCATCACGGCAGCGCTGTGAGATGCTCTTTTATTAGTGGAGACCAATTAGCAGCATAACAGTACCTGACATACACCCCCGGGCTAGGCACTAGCGAGAAAATGTTGCTCCAAAGCAGGATAATATTTAATGCTTCAGCAGACTGCGTCGTGCCAACGCCGGAGAGGGTTCGCTGGTGGGCAGTTGTCCTGCGGCCGTTTCGGCTGATTTCACGGCCCTTTTTTCAGCGACAGGGTGTTTTCCCAAGAGCTGCCCTGCGGGAATACGAATGCGACCGCTGCCTGGAGCCGGGAGAGGAGCCCGGCTGGACCCCAGCTCCTCGCCCCCCGCCGACAGCGGGAGGAGAGGTGTGTGCACCAGGCGGGTGATGAACTAGCCGTGCTACGACACGGCAGAGAAACACACGGATATGCACTCCTTTCTGCCTTCTCCAAATTTCAGCTTCAGGCATGCAGGGGCTACACCTATTTACATTAGCCACAGGGTTGTCCTCTTCGGGTGTTTCTTGCCACTCACTTGCAACGATCTCGTAGACAGAACTGTAATGCAGCTGAATTATTGCCTAAATCCTCAAGAGGAGGAGGCAAACTTAGATTTTAAAGGAAGCCCCAACTTTTGGGTTGTTTTCCTTCATCACCTGTTGTCGTGGCATCAGGTTTTGTTCTGCAAACATAAAAGACAGGCGTTGACTTGAAAAATAAAATTGAATAAAAGCTGGGGTTCTCATCACATCCAAGAGCCGCAGCTTTAAGGCAGGTACCATATGTTGCAAGACACGCTAATTAAATCATGCGAATTAGCCACACAGCACATCTGAGAATCCAGGGTTCAGAGACATTTGCATCTCAGGATTTTGGGTTGGCCCAGGCTGAGTCTTTGCAAGACTCTGATCCGAAGCCGAGTTCAGCTTTCAGGCACCACTAGGCATGAACATGCTGTCTGCACGCTTTTCATTTCCGCCTGTCCCTGAGTATAATTAAACATCACTTGCAACTTTACCTGCTTGGCTCGTTTCTTTGCGGTACGCTGTTGAACCCAGCAGGTCTGCTCACCCCTTGGACTCAGACTGAGCTTGTCACAGCTCTTCCCCCTTGGGTTATCGTGTTGTTTTACCTGGATGTGACAAAGAAACCAATGATGCCATCACTTAGCGCTCTCTAGTTGAGTCTCGCTCTAAATTAGTCACTTGAAAGCAACAGCCCAGTCAGCCGAGCAGTCAGCTGGCAAGAAACTCTGGGAGAAAAATTTTCCATGTGCTATTTTTAATATGAAATGGGTCTGAAAGCAAAGACTGGGATGGGCTTCTGTAGCAAAGAAGGAGGTACAGATGCCAACTGTCCCTATTTAGGAAGGATAGTTTCTATTTTTTTTTAAAGCAAAATATCTCTTATTTTTCCATTCTGTCCTTCTTTGAAAGCTCTCACGGTCCAAAATATGTCAATGGACTTTAAAGGTGTGTCTCTATTTCTCTCTCCTAAATGTGCCTATTTATATCTTCACAAATGCCACTAGCAAGCCTGGAAGAGGGCACAAATAAGGGGTTTACTTTCTAACGTAGGAATTACAGAATAAAATAGCGACGTCGCAAAGAGTGGCTTGTAGGTGGATCTTGCCATGATGCTGCACAAAACACCCAGAAACCCCCAGGCTCAAACTTCTTAAATCAATTGTCTTTTAAATAAATTAAAGCAAAGTGACTCAGACAGGCACCGAAGTCCCAACAGATAGAAGAAACCCCAAACAGCGTCAAGGTCAGAGAGCCCCCCACGGCTCCCACGCGAGATCAGCCAACCTTCCCTACGCGGACGTTGGTGCAAATTTCCCATGAAGGCTCGTGCGTAAAGAGAAACCACTTAAATTTCTCTTACTGGTACGGTTTCCCTGCGTCAGCTCTGGGCTTTCTGTCTCTCTGACCCCAAAGCATGGAAGAATCTTTCCACCTCCTCCTACCAAGCAGGGAAATGACTCTTCTACCAGCTAAAAGCAACTTCTCCAGTTTGCTGCAAACGCTGTTTTGGGTGTCCACCCGCTGCAATGTGAAATTTGAGCTGTTTTGACTGGACACTGAGGTCCCCAGGGCTGTCTTGTATCCTGATGGAGTGCAACCATTGAGGGAAAAAAACATTCCTGATGCAATCACTCTCGATTGTGAATGCGAAATTCTTCCTCCGTGGAAATCCCATGGCTGCTGGAAATGTGCAGCTCCCACAGACTTCGCTGCCAATAAACTCCTTTTAAGGAACGATAGCCGAAAACAAAAGCAAGGCTGTAAGCATATTTATCTCAAACGTCAAACGAACGGTCATGTATCACTTTGGTCAGATTTGCCCAGCGCTGCTTAACAGTTGATCGGAGCCAAATTTGGGAGTAGTGGGAGGAACAGGAATTCAGCTCCGTTAGTTAGTTATATGTAAAAATATGTTAGAGATTGTAGCTCTAATGATCCATGAGGAAAGAGGGAAAGAAGGAAAGGAAAGGAAAGGAAAGGAAAGGAAAGGAAAGGAAAGGAAAGGAAAGGAAAGGAAAGGAAAGGAAAGGAAAGGAAAGGAAAGGAAAGGAAAGGCAAGGAAAGGAAAGGAAAGGAAAGGAAAGGAAAGGAAAGGAAAGGAAAGGAAAGGAATACTAGTTGTAGCTGAAAGGGCAAAAGAAGGAAAGGAAAGGAAAGGAAAGGAAAGGAAAGGAAAGGAAAGGAAAGGAAAGGAAAGGAAAGGAAAGGGAAAATGAAAGGAAGGGGAAGGAAAAAGGAAAGGAAGGGGAAGGGGAGGGAGAAGGAAAGGGGTAGGAAAAGGGAAAAGGGAAAGGGAAAGGGAAAGGGAAAAGAGGAAAAGAGGAAAAGGAAAAGGGAAAGGAAAAGGAAAAGGGAAAAGGGAAAGGGAAAGGGAAAGGGAAAAGAGGAAAAGAGGAAAAGGAAAAGGGAAAGGAAAAGGAAAAGGGAAAAGGGAAAGGGAAAGGGAAAGGGAAAAGAGGAAAAGAGGAAAAGGAAAAGGGAAAGGAAAAGGAAAAGGGAAAAGGGAAAGGGAAAGGGAAAGGGAAAAGAGGAAAAGAGGAAAAGGAAAAGGGAAAGGAAAAGGAAAAGGAAGGATTTTTGCAATCCTTTGTAGGAACTTCTGGCAGCCACAATGATTGTCCTGGAGTCCCTGATCTGTTGCCACCAGCTTCTCTGTCAGCTCGAAGGATGAAGGACCGTTTCAGAGGGGGTGTCTGAGGATCCAAACTCACACCATCGAAACCTGGAGATGACCAGTAATGCAACACAAGCTGCAGTCAGACACCATCCACCTTCCTGTCTGCTGATACGGCATAGCACCCCTGATTGCTCAGCACTGGGACATCTCTTGAAATGCTCAATTCTTAGTTGTCTGCATGCAGATCGGTAGAAATCCATTCCTCTTTCTAAACAGTAGCATAAAGAAAATAAAAATTAAAAAATTGTGCCTATTCCTAGGAGACAAGCCAGATAAACCTCCTTTGGCACCATATAAGCCCATGGGATAGTGAAGTCTGTGAATCATATCCAGTAATTTTAAGTAACTATGTCATGGGATAGACCAAAACACAAGGCAGCTCTATCGATTTCAACAGATAGTTCTAACCCAAATTACAGAGGTAGTAAAAGTCCACTGGGAACGTATCCCAATATTGCTTTTAATGGCACTCCATCCTGGTGGGAGCTGTGCACATGCAATGGGGGATTTCTCACTGCAATTCAAAGTCACGAAGAGCTGCTGCACAGTAGTGCTGGGATAAACCTCATGAATCATTAGCTGATTTATTTGTTGTTGTTTCTTTCTTTTCGTGACAACAGGTCACAACACAGTGCTGTTTTGAAGTTGCAAGATTCCCATAAATCATGCAAACATTTCTTTTGCTTCTTTTGTCTCTCTCTCCCTGTCCTTTTTTTCTGCATTCCTCTACGATAAACACAGCCAAATGGTTTTTTTTTTTTTCTTAATCTGCAGGGAAAAATGACCAACTTTGCTTGCAGGCTGAGATCTCTCGCCAACTTTCAGCTGGAATGGATTTCCACCACTTTGCTTAACCCCCAGACAAGAACTCTTTCCTTTTCTCAGTGACTTTCTAACAATAATAATAAAAACTTAGAATTCCATAGGCATTTTTAAAATTTATATAATAAAATAAAAAATCAATGCTTGCTAAAATGAAATATTATTTTCAGTGGCAAAAAGCAGACAGATTACAGAGCTAATAGGATGCAAGACACTGTCGAAGAGCCATCCCAGAGCTTCACAAGTCTAAAATACAGTATTTCTGTCTGCTGCTATCTAGGACATGCTTTACTAAAAGCTGCAATTTGAGTAAAATATTTCTACGTATTATAACAGTTCTCCTGTGACCTTCGGGCTTGTGACCAGTTGGATATTCATTTAGACTGGCGAGTTAACAGTTCACTTGCTATTTCTGAATGCACAAGCAATGAATCGCTGCCAAACTCGTTGCAGACTAGCGCAGTCCAAAGGGCTCCTGGGTTATCGTTCTGCTGAAGGTGGGAGGCAGAAAAAACCACTTTTTGCCTTCCCCCAGCCTTGAGGCCAGGTAAGGGGAGAGCTGCTGCCCTGGAAAAAAGGGAAGAGCCTGAAGTCTGCTGTATGTTTCACAGGTCTCTCATTGCAACTGGTCATCCTGCTGATGGCAACCGTATTTCCAGGCTGCTAGAACAGTTTTTGCACCACTGAGGATCCCAGCATGACCTCCTTCTGGCAGTTGCATGTTCAGGACTTGCTAGGATCTGTTTTATCCCTTTGGAAATGTGTAACATTTATAGCAACAGGCACAGAGAAAGAGAATGGGACGGCCATAAACAGCAACGTTTGCTGTGCAAGGTACAATAAAGCAATGAGCAAACTGCGTTTTATAGTGCTGTTTGCTGGGAAAACTCAACAAACATAAATTCTCTTGACATTCGTAAGATCCATTTTATGATTCAGCAAGACGACATGAAAAAAAACTAATAACTCACCCAAAGCTACAGCAAGTCAGTGGCAGAAATGGAAACAAAATTCCAAGGACCTGATTCCAGCTCCCTCCTCTAACTATCAGCCTGCATGTTTTTTCATTACAGAAAATGTTTGGTTAAGTGTTCTGAATCACCTGCAAGTTAAAGCCTAGGAAATCTATGGTTTTCATATTTGATGGAGTGAAATGCACTGAGGGATAATCAAAGCTTTATGTACCAGCCTTAGAGAAAAGCATTTCACAATGCTAAAAAAACTTATTACTTTCATAAGGGGGGGAAACGACTAATGATACACATATGCTGACTCCCTTCCTCCAGCTAAAGCTGTGGATGAAAGTGCATGGAGTGTGATTCAGAGGTGCAGATATAGCCGGGGGGGACTTGCAGCCCTATTAATTGCAGTGATACATGTCTAAGCTTAGGCAAGCAAGTGTAGCCACAAACTTTCAAACAATTTCTTTTTTTTCAAGAAACTGATGCCAAACTACCTGTTGACAGTATAAGCAATGGCAGAAAAACTCCCTTTTTGCAGGTGGATGGTCCTTGAGCTATGGTTGAAGTCAGAGCGAGGAAAATCCAAAATTGGGTGAGAATAAGGACCACTCTTTGCTGTGGGAAGGAGGAGGTTGCTGTGGGTGGAGAGTACTGTTTCCCTCTGCCAAAAACACCATGGCCCGGATGGATCCTGTTCCTCCTAGGAGTAAGCAGTGATACCTATAGCAGACTTTCCTTACAGTTAAGGGAATATTAATCTGAGAAAAAGCAAGCTTAAGGTTAAGCCTTTCAAATTGTCTTTCAATAACCAGGGTATGGTTTTTATTTGTTAGTATTAATCTAGCAGGAAAATATCCTTAAAAACAGATAATGGGGTGAAAAACTTTATGATGCGGTGACTGGAGCAGGACATAAAACAAAGCATGAGTTTCCCATCTTTTGCAGCTTGCACCCAGTGTCAGCAGCCCTGTAATGTAAGGACTGGGAGCATTGCCTAAATAATTCTCAGAAGAAGAGATTCTTCCACGTTGGCAACAAGCTGGAGTGAAAGGGTTTTGCAGAGCTCACCATGGATGAATCCTAATTACATGTTCACGTTCTAAGAAATCCATCACTTACAATAAGAGCTGTATTTTGTATGCATGACATACACGATATTGTCCCTCCATGGCCTGTGTTGGGGTAGCTGGCATTCCATACACATGTCCATTATGAACAAGCTGAAGAGAGTCATGGTTTCTTTCTACCCTTCATGTTCTCCTGGGTACCCACACGGTTGCACAATCTGGCCAAGAGGTCAATTATATGGTTCCTGCATCCTGCTACAGGCTTGGCCTCAAAGAACCTCTGTCCTCTCCTCACACACATAAGCTACAAAAAAAAAAAAAAAAAAAAAAAAAGAAATTGGAAATAAAAACCCCAGTTTTCCTTGCTGTGATGAATGGAAGATCATGGCACCATTAAAACCCAGCTCTTCAAGGGTGCTATTTTTTTTTTCTTACTAAATGTTACTATTTATGCAAATGGCATTTCTATTGACCACACATTAATTTCAACACCATTTGGCAATTAGAGTTTTGGACAGTGGCTTGGTGACCAGAAGTTGTTCCAAACCACTTCTTAGAGGCCATTGTCCATTTCCTTGTGTGGTCCATGTGGTTTCTGAGATAAGAAACTCTATTCATTACTGTGCAATAGGTAAAGAGAAAGTTGTTTTTTTTTTTTACATCTTAGATAACGGTGAGCCTGTAATGGCTTGAAAATTTCCTCCCCTTGGGTTTCCCTTTATTACGTTAATGATTGTTTGGATTCACCTCTAAAAAGCCCTTTCACACTATGGCTGCTTCTCCTGCTCCAAAGTCTCTGCCAACACTTAATGCAGTAAAGGGGGGAAAAAAAATTTAATAAAGTTCCTTAAATCTCAGGAAATGAAGCTTTGCCTCCTTAAGTTCCTTTTAAGAATGAATGTTCCACTGTGGCCAGCTGAAAGTGTGCTGAGGTTTTGCATGCGGCTCCTCTGGATATACGCATTTATTGATAACGCGTTCCTGCTCCCAGCGAGCTCCCAGTGAGAGCCCAAAACTGCTGACCTTGCAGTCAGCTCCTCTGGTGCTCCTGCATCGGTATTTTGGGGTGCGCCCCGCACTTCGTAAAGTTCACAGCAATCACGTAACAGAATAATGACTTTGTCAGCCCTGTTCCTCACCACGGCGGTCACCGGTAACGCTAACCAGCTGGGCAGACACGACAGCTCAGATAGACCCCGGGGTCTGGGTCGGCAGTGGTCACCTACGCCCTGAAGTCCCAAATTCCTCCCTCTGAACTTAACCCCAGCTTTGAAAAGTGGGGAAGGAAAGATAAGAAGAAAAGCAAATCCCATATAACTGTCTTGAAAGAAAGTATAGGCTGAAAAGGTTTCTCTTTTCCTTTTGACTCTTTTTTTCTGCTTTCTTTTTTTAACTACTGCCATTTGTTCTCTTGTAAAAACAGAGGGTCGAACCTTTCAAGCTCCACAGCCCTCCGGTGGGAATTTCACCGTTTGAGTAAAAAGTTCAAGGATTGCTCCCACAGTATTTAGGAAAAGAGAAAATGGGGAAAGATGGTTACTTCTGTCAACACCTAGGAAATAATAGTTATTCAGCAGAGTTTTCAGTTCCTCCTGCTTTCAGAGTACGGCAGAGCTAATGGCTGTGAGGTTTCCCTCCTGTAGGCTTTCCTTGGACTGCAGCAAAGAAGTTAACTCGCTGGTACATTTACTCTCTGTGCAACGTCCATGGGGATTTTTTCCCCCCATAAAAGGTTTTCATGGACTAGCAAATAAAAATGTCTTGTTTCTGTGTCACGCTTTCGTGGAGTTGTGGCAGTGATGGGATTACTGGAAGTGTAAAATTATGATCAGAGCTCTGAGATCTGGGTATACAATGAGTGTTGTCTCCTCAGACTTCCTTATTCGCAAGGAAAAAGCTTGGAGCTTGTTTCTGACATAGAGAACCAAACACCTGATGGCAGCACATATAAAGAATCTTAAGTGCATTTGTAGTATCTCCACACTTCAAGTTATTGCAATGACTGTAGGGACTGAGGTTTTGTTTTGGTTTTTTTTTTTTTTAATGCCTGGAATTTGACTTTTTGAATCACCAAATAGCTACTTGGGTCTTGTGTTGCTGAAATGCTGGTTTATAATTCTTGCTTTTCTGGTCCTTTTACAATAAAACCCAAGACACTGTCTACTTAAGATTCCATTCAAAGAGAAAAACTCCCCTTGCCTTCGGTGGGTCCTGGATGATGCCTTGAGAAAGGAGAGAGATGAGCAGGAAAGAATTAGAAAATAATCTGAAGCAGCAAAGGTACAGGATCTCAGTCTGAAGTAGATCAAAATGAATTGCAGACATCCAGTTCATGCTGTTGGTTGATTGCCTGATATTAAGGTTACTCTTACTCTGTAATCCAGACAGTTTTATACCATTGGTTTAGGCAATAAGGCAGATGACCTGCTGGTTTGGAAGCCCATTTATAATAAATGTTTGCATTTCTAAATAAAAAGGTTTTATAGTATCATTTTGGCCGATGCCCTCATTAATAACCCATAGCGCTATGCATCAGCCAGCCAAAGAGCATTCCCCTGCAGCGTGCCAGGACCACCACAGCACCCGAAGCATTTCTGACACGCAAGGAAGGTCCCTGTGCATGTCTGTCATCCCCATGCCGGTGAGCAAACAGCATCTTTACCGCTTCAACTAATGCATCCTCTAAGAAAATGTATAATAATGTCACTGTCACTAGTGGCTGGTGATAGGAAGGGTCCAGCCATGGTAAAATTTAGCATCTAAGGGTAGCGTGCGTGCTGGAATATTCCCAGAAAGACAGCGCTGTGTGTGGCTATGCCGGCACAGACTTAATGGAGGAGTGCAGAGTACTTTTCCCCCCCAGTCCTGACTTAGGGCCATAGGACACAGCTGATTACACCCCCTTGAGATGTTGAGGGCACAAGCACACGGAGAGTGGCTGAACCTCCCTTGGTGGCTTGGAGCAAGAGGTGTTGGTGAGGATAGGGAGAGCGTTTCTCCTTTGGGAGTCTAGGACAGTTCTTGGGTCAAAGATACGAAGAATGGGGGCAAAACAATAAACTAAAAAGCCCTGGGTTTGGGAAGGTAAGATTATTCTAAACCCCAAACTTGGGAAATTGCTTAACTGAACAGCAGGTAGAGACTGGGGAAAATAACTTCTTGTCCTAACAAGAGCTTTACCATATGGCCTTACAGCAGAGCGTTGGGCTGGAGATCGCTGTATCCCACCTCTCCTAATGACGTCCTTCTAGGATTAAAATGAGGCCGATTTTATTTGGAACATGTGTCACCAAAGCTCATATGTGGCGCAGTTTGGGAAGGCAAAACCCACCCATGCATCCAGGGTGTTATTAGCGACTTTTACCAAACCAGCATGGCTAACTACTGTACGCTCATTCCCTCCAACTATTTGCAGACCTCTGGGGGTGGCTTGCAGGGTAAAAAAGTCTGTCTCTCACCCACAAGTTTATGCTATGAAGTATGCTCCAACAGCAGCCAGATAGCTGGTGTAGGCAATTAAAAGTGAAAATATAGAGTTTCTCTCTCGCTCTCTCTCTTTCTGCCACTGGAAAGGGTAGATATCACTAAACCTTAGAAATTTTGCTTGATAGTGGCTGGGTTGGAGAGTGTTATTTAGAAAGCTGAAATAGAGGAAAGGTTTCAGTAATGTTTCTGGTATTCCCCAATGCCTCTGAGTGCATAGATTAGCGTACTCGTGGTCAATGATATATACTTTCTTTTTGCCCAGCCTTTGCACTCTAGTTACTGGGAGCCAAGATAAGGGGTTGGTAGACCAGCTGTCCAGTCAAGTTCATCACAACAATACGGCAGGGCAGGCTTTCAGCACTGAACTGTCGTTACAGGAGAAAAATGTCTCCTGCTACCAGACTTTTACACTCATTCTTTCTTACTCAGCACTCTTTGCAACAAGCAGCTCCACACCTAACTCCTCTGCTTTCCTTAGAGCTGTAATCCAAAGGCTTGAGGGCATCTGGACTGTACCTAAGATTTCCTTGCAAGGTAGGAGAGAAAAATGAGGATTTTGAAGGATTCATATTCACCAAAGGGCTGCAGGTCCACTGGGCAGACAGGTTAAAAACTACTGTCCTGAAGTGGACCATCGGAAGCTCAGACCTCCCTCGAAGGTCAAGTTCTCCAAACCTTCCTCAGTTCTGTTGTCGTGGTCCATTTTGGCTCCAGATCTCCATAGCTTTCTCAAAGTGTCATACCCACATAACACCACAACCGGTGGGTAGAGAAGAAAAATTACTTTATATGCAATATATCTGTTTGTTTATCTAGTGTGAGCTTTACTTTTTTGGACTCTGCTAGTCTTTACTAAGGCACTGCTGTGAAACAACTGACTGCTTAAGGACTCAGTGCTCTGTGATTATATCCATCTAATCCAGCTCCCTGTGGGATTCAAATGGGAGCAGAATTGAATCCTTATGCAGCAGACAGGCTTGAAAAGTTCATTCCCATTTTAGAGATTTCTAATCCCAGAGAGTCCCTAGATGGAAGGTTTTCCACAGGCTTTAGTGGACTTTAAATCAAGCTGAAAATGGGGTATTTTGCTGGAAGCAGTGGGACAAATGTCAGTGCCAGGGGGATTACAGAGCTCGAAAATATTCTGTTCATGTTGGATTTTGGAGACAAGCAAGGGAACAGCCCCACGAACCCTCACGCACAGACAAATTCAGTGGTTGCAACTTACTGAGACTGAATTTGCTGTTGAAGAGGCAGAAACTTTGTGGCTGTTGTCAGAGCTGCGTGAGCCAAATTAAGCTCGCTGCCGTGTGGATGGACCGCTGAGGCCAGGTCAAGCCGGGCCACAGGGAGATGAGAAAGGCAAAGAAGGGCAGAGCTCACATGAAGGATGGGGGAAAGTCCTAGAAACGCATGTGGCAATGGATTAAGTTGTCCCCAGAGGATTTCAAGCACTCTGGGACACAACACCTGGCCACCAGCTGTTGCTCCAAAAGAGCACCGGTTGCCAATAATTTCTGTGCTGCATCTACCAGTCCCATGCAGGTGCCCCAGGTACAGATATGCCGTCAGGAATGGATACACGGACAGCCAGTACATCTGGATTGGAATGTCCCAGAAAGAGATCTGCCAAATAAACCTGACTCAGCCCAGAAGAAAGGTGGATCTGATGACTAAAACAATGAGATCTGGCCTCTAAAATGAGCAGAGGGTTTCTAGGGAGGCTCAGAAAGCAGCAGCAGTGGCTCTGTGCCAGCTTCCATCAGTATCAGTCAATTTGTTTCAAAGTGTCGTTGTGCATCACCAGACACTTAAATAGCTCTGACGTGGTGGGCATCCATCACCATCTCATCCCTTCTGGGTTCCCAGAGGGAGGAACCTCTGGTGCTCTGGACCCTGCAAGACCTTTGGGGAGATAAATGAATCCTCCCACAAGTGAAGGCGGGAGACCGATGTACTGAACAGGAGTTCAGGGTGAAGCAGGAGCCACAGGTAACACCGTCACTGTGAAAATCGATGGTCCCAGTGGAGCCACAGCAACACTTGTGACGTTTTGCCCCCTGTGCTGAAGGGCAGTCACGCTTCAGCAAAAAAATTCTTGACGTGAGAGTATTTTCTATATCACAAAACCTGCTGCTTTCTAAACCTCAAAAATGAGGATCTAGGTTAGGTTTTATTCTGTTCCTTAATGTCTTCCCTAGAAATCCTTTAGGATGTTTTATTTTCTACGTGCGTGGGAAGGTGGTGGTAGGAAACACTGTTATTATAGGGCACATTTCATGTGGAAGTATCCTACAGTGTCCAAGGCAAATGCCCTTTCTCACCCTGGACCTTAAAACTAAGGCACTGAGCGACCTGGCACATCTGGATGGTGCTGAGCTCCGCTCTGCCAAGGGGCTTTCTCTCTCCGCCAAGGGGTTGAGCTGCTGTGCAACACCTTCACAATCCCCATGGTTCTCACAAAATTGCAGCTCTGCACCTATTAATGTCAGGAAAGTCACAATTTGTATATTCCTCCTGTTTAGCAATGGCCCTTTTGGGGGATTCCCTCGCAGAATTTGAAAAAGAAACATAGTCTGTGCAGTCACTTGATGACTTCCTAGACAGAAAATGTCTAGGAAGAATAAATGTTCAGAAAAAAAAACAACTGACGTGTTCAGAGGCCTTGGGACTTTAAACTGGGCATATTTTCTTTATCTATGGTCTAAACAACAACACCAGCTAATAATTTACCCGAGGTCATCTTGCCAAAACATAAATGCTTTTCATCTTACAAATTTAAATTGATCAAAATACTTATTCTCGGACCTTAGTGAGTAGCCCAACAAGCATAAATTTGAATGTGGCCACGGTGGAAATGAAAAAAAGGAAAAGAAAACACAATAAAAATACTCATAAATAATCATCCATCCTAACAATGTAAGTGTTCTGAGGTTTATATGTTTGTTCAGACTTGATAGTTAATTGTCTAGATAGTCATGATGATGGAAAAATAGCCAGATGATGTCAATTATCCTCAAGTAGATCTGGAGGAACTTGACTGGGCTGACTGGAGTTACTTTGGATTTTACATCAGAATCTCCCCTCTGAATTTAAAGCCAGCCTGTTTGCTAAGAAGCTTGCAGGAGGTTTTCGTTTTTCCCCTGGTTTTGCCAGGCTGTTAAAAACCTCAGAATATTTTTCTTTAAATGCAAAGAAAAATGTCGGCTGGGCAGATCTCCCGTTTGCCTCAAGACTAGTTAGATGAGTGCCAGCACAAGTCAACTTCTTCTACGGCATTTGCTAGAAGTATGTGTACGGATACCTCTCCAGAAGCTGGCTATGTGCAAGATGAGCTACCCATGCTGGCATCCGTGCATGAGCGACCGTGGGTGAAGCTCACGCTCTGCAAACATGCTCTCAGCGCTTGTTGTGCAGCAGACGTCCACTGGTACAACATTTGCAGGCAGCCGTGGGTTGCATCCCCTCTCACAGCAGAAGGATTTGCTCTCCACGAGCTCCAAACTCATGGAGAAAGTCATATACCTCGTTAGGATGGTGATGCTCTAACACATTAATGCAATTTCCAGAACTGGCTTGCAACGAGCTGGGTTGGAGCAATGCAACCTGGTTAAGGGCAGTTGACGAACGGGATGAGAAACTAAACAAAACTCTCTTTTCGGCTTGGAAGGGAAAAAGAAATGTGATTATCTTTTTTTTTTTTTAGCGATTATTTCTTGTTTCCAAATTCCCGTCTATTTCCTGGTTCCAGCGCAGACATGCCATGGGAAAGCCAGTTCTCACAGCGTTTGCACAAACAGGAAGCATGTGAATTTTCAAAAGAGACCCTATTTTTACGAGTGCTCCCGCTGAGTTTTGCTGACTCAAGAGACCTTGGCCAGAATTTAAATAAGCAACTTTGGAGTAACTGAACAACTGAAGAAACCTTTGCATTTCCAGACTGCTTATCTGCCATTCATTTTCCAAAACAAAGCAAACAGCCTGACTCAAAATGAAACCCTCTGCCTACAGCACTGACTCACTAAGAGACTGGTACAGAGCAGTGTTTTCCCGCTTGGAGAGAAAGGCTCTAGGACTCTGAGCAGATATGAAGGATCCCATTTTACTGCTGGCAAATTGCTAGGGAATCCCTATTTCTTTCCACCCGTGGGAAGGGGATCTGGCCAGCCGTCATGCGGAGCCCTCAGAAAGCATCACCTCCCTCCATCCTGATGCTGCACAGACCCCGGGATGTCAAAAGCCGTCAGTCCTGAAGGGGATGTTTACTTCTGTTGGTGGTGAGGTAGGGATTTGTTATCCGCTTGGCATCCTCTCTGAGCAGCACGAGAGCATTCCATTCCCTCCGATTGCTTTTCAGCTTGGCTGGGTTTGCTCAGCCTTTCCGAGGGATGGATTTCGATGCTCTCTCCCTGGCAGGTGCCATTCGGACACAGGGAAATGAGCCTGTTCCCACCAAACCCTGCCCACATGCTGCTTTGGGGGTCTGAGGGCTGCGATTCGTATTCCCAGATGGAAATTGAGGCTTTCAGGCGAGTTGGAAGGGGCGGGTGCTCTGGAAAACAACGGGCTTTTTGAAGAATAAGGTGAAAGGACCTTTCTGTGGCTTAAATTCTTTACGGTAATTTTAACAACTATTCCAATCCCTTGAAAATTGCTACTCTGAAAAAACAAACAGGGCCCATATTCAGCCACTGAACTGGCACACAGGCTTTTCTCGGCCGAGACCTGGAATACCTAACAGTAGCCAGCCTTATTCCTATGTGCAAAAGTAAAGGGAGAGAGAGGGAGAAGGAGAGAAAGAAAGAAAGCGAGGGCTACTCCAGGCTAATTGGCCCGCCATTGGATTGGGCTGCTGACATTGGGCTGGTTTTAAGTTACATGTAAGCAAGTGAAACGGTATATAAATAAGAGCAGGGGGAGAGCTACAGTGGAAAAGCCAGCCGGTGTCTGTCCGACTTGGTGTTCTGTTATTCATCAAGCCCTAGCGTGGTTTGTGTCGTTCAAGGCGCGCTCGCCTCTCCAAGGGCAGCACCCACCGCCTCGCCAACGCGACGCGCTGGGGCTGGCTCTGCCATCCCAAACGGCATCACCGAGCCGGGAAAATGCCCAGACAAGGGGGAAACAAGCCCTCGGTGAAGCTGCTCTCTGATGAGAGCATCATCATCGTTGGTCCCCAAGACCGAAGTGGGCAACGGATGCAGTTTGGGATTTCTGTTGGGCAGGGGTGGCTTTGCTTCAGGAACGACTTTCAGAAAGGCTGTAACGTAAGTGAGCATCTCTACAGACCTAGTGACCCAGCAAGGAGCTCTTCACATCCTTCTGCTTTTTCCCAGAGACCCTCAAGAGCAGAGCAGTCTTTTAAGTCTGAATAACAAGCCCTGATCAATCTGCTACAGCTACTCATGTAGCTCAGCAGCTGACAACATCTCAACCTTTGGGTCTGGCTGAAGGATTTATTTAGTCCCTCAGACTAGCTTCCTTTAAGAAACAGTTCTTTCCTATAATTTTAGTCCATGTCTTTTTTTTGTCACCGATGATTCAGCTTTTTCTTTTCTTTTTTTCTTTTTTTTAAATAATATCAATTTTCCAAGCACAGGCAACCTGCAGTATGTATTAGGAAATGAAAAACTCTGTCACCGCTCCTACATGCACAAATATACACCCTGGAGGGGTGAGTACCCTACGTCCTACATTTCGTATACAGCCACAGTTCTGTCTCTTATTTCCTCCTTGGCTTTGTTTTGGGGTTTTTTTTCCCTGTAATCTCCTTAGTTTGGTTTGGGTTTTTTTTCCCTCTGCTACACTTCCTTTTCATTCCTCCATCATTTCCTGGCTGTATTCTCTCTGCCATCCTCCTGACTATCTCTGCTGATGGGAGATTTCCCCCCATCTCTGACAAGTCACACTTTCAAACCCGTTAGATAAATGGAGTGGGTTTTGTTTGTTTGTCATTACACTGAAGACACGCTAAAATCCCTTTCTTTATTAGCTTTTATTTTATATTATAACTGGGATCCATGAAAGAATCTGTTTTTCTGATTATCTCCACCAGTACATCAACTTCTCCTCTTCCATTATGGACTTTCTGAGAGTGCAAGGGGCTCAAGAGAGCGATGTTGTTATTTTCTTGGCAAATCAGAAGCAAAAATATGAACCCAGCAAAGGATTTGGAGGAGAAACTCCCCAAAACCAGGGCAATCCTGAGAGCACATCACAGGACGAGTCACGAGGAATGGTCCTCATGGATCAAAACCATGTGTCTATACAGCCTCGCCATGCTTCAATGTCTGTGAGTGGGTAATGAAAGGGGACCTTCAAGGCATAAAGGAATAAGGCGTAAAGGAATCCCAAGCTATTTCTCTGCTAAAAATCACCTCCCAGCCCGGCCAGCCCAGCTGCACAGGGTGGCTATAGGGCAATGACTGTGCGCCAGGCAGAGGTCGCTTCTCTGAGCAATCAGGTTTTTTCCCCATATATTTGTTCCCCACCTACCTGGTCCTCTGCATGCAACGCAGGGTAAATTCGGTTTGTCTTCTACTTGAGTGCTGGGAGAACTTTAAACATCACTCCAGGCAAAATCCTAAAAGGCAAATCAAAGAAAAAAGCCTTACACAGGATGACTGTAAACACAAGTTTGTTTTAAGGTTTTACTACCAGGGAGTGTTCTTGTATGTTAGAAACTCTCCAGTCATTACCCAATGGCCGCAGCACAAGGAGGAGACATAAAGGAATCCTTACAGGATTGTTGAGCCAATACTTATTTGTCATAAATAAAATCCGAGCCTGGCTGGTCCCGAGCCAAACATTGCAAGTTTGTCCTGGCAGACATGGTGTTACATCGCAAACACAATTATGTCATGTTGTAATGTGAAGCTGCCAGCTAGGAAGTCTGAGACAGCATTGCAGGGGCATGGGATGAAGGGGACAACCAGCCACTTCACTGCCGATGACCAAGAGCAGCCCAAGTGCTGAGAGGTGCTACCAACACCCAGGTGATGGGTGGAAAATAGAGGAAAGCAAACAGCAGGTGGACTCCCAGAGGAGCACGGCTCCAAGGCTGGTTACACTGCAAGAGCCAGTTTGGAAGAGGTTTGAGCTCCTGATGTCCATCACACAAAAAAGGTACAGATTTGAGATACCCAGGTGGAGAAACCACTGAGACTCAACAGGGAACAGGGGAGCAAGGGCTGTCGTATGATGGGTAAATCATCCAATTTTGGTCTTTTATTCCATTTCATTAACTGCTGCTGTATGTTGGCTTATGGGGACCTGCAACATTCTCGGTCCTGGATGATGCTGTGTGTCTTGACCTTGAGTGCAGCAAGGACTCAACCTCAACCTGACTTTAAACTTCTTTTTTTTTTTAGCATGAGTTCTTATTGGAAACAACAATGATTCAGAAAGCCCTGTGGATCAGCACAGACAAGGAGATGGATCAGTACTGGAAAGTGCCTACAGAGCAGGCTGGATTTCAGCGAAAAAGTACAAATGACCACCTCGGTCAGCGTTTACACATGCGACCGCATTTCTGTGTGTGAGCAGGCATGTGCTGAGAGTGCACACCAGTGCACCTAAAACTCACATCTAAAAAGTCCAGGCTACAAAAAGAGAAAGAGAAAAAGAAAAAGAGGCGGGGAAAAATAAAAAGAAATATTTGAGCAACTGGAAGGAATTATTCTTTCTTCCATACTCTGGGCTCTATTCATAAATCATCCATAATTTTTTAGATGTCTAGAACAATGTTACCATTTGATGAAATAAAATATCGAACCTATGTGACATCATCTTTTATCTTGAGAGTTCTGCACACTTGGTCATGTTCCTGAGCCACATTTGTTCTGCAGATATTTAGAACAAACCTGACATTTTATAGACTTCCTTCTGCTTGTGCATGTGTTGGAGACAGTTGTTTGGATTAGCACGATCAAAAAATTTAACACAGCCTTTCAAGATCCCATTTTCATCTGGATTTGCACAACACATAAGAGAGCATTATGCCAAAAATATGTTTTTTGAAAACACATACACTTTGTTGTGACTGTTTGGTAAAATCCTAGGATGCCCTGATTACCATGACCTGTGTGCTTTCATACAAGCCTAAGATATAAAAGTACTGTATACAAATGAAAACCGTTAGCTTTCATACCACATGTGTTGTACTTATGCCAGTGGGAAATGACAGAGAATGTACAAGGTCATGGTTTACTAAAAATATAAAAGTTTAACATGTGGTGTTAATAGAACACACAACAGGGGTCACTGGTACAATGGAAAATAATTCATTTCCAATGTCAGGCCAAGTAATTCACTAGGAAAGAACATTTGAAAATGTGTTACTTATATCTTTCTCTTTCTGTTCTTTATGATGAGTTTTAGAAAAAAAAAAGCAGAATTACTGCTAATACAAATGCATAAATAATAGGCGTGATTCAGATTTCAACTGTGTCAGTATAAGCCAGGCACATAAGCCCTACTGGAGCTGGCAAAATTACATCAGTGTGTGCGGCATCAGCATTGTACCCCCTCCTTCCTCCCAAATATTTAACTAGTAGTAAGCACTAAATCCTCACCAGGACGTGTTTAAACCTTGATCGCTGTGTCTCCAGCTATTGAGGTACCTCAGCGCAAAACCGAGCACCACGAAACCCCTGCCCAACCGCTGCCTAATCCAGGCAGCGCATCAGCCCAGCAGGCATCTGTGCTTCCAGCGGTACATACCAACGAGTGCAGGGATTTGTCTGCACGGATCTGGCACCGAGATCCCACCAGAAATCACAAAGTTGGTGTCACCCTCCGCATCTCAGCTCATCTGATGGTGCTCCCCAGAACAACGTGTCAGGCTGAGCCTCACTCAAGGCGAGGTGGCAATGTCCCCTCCTTTAGCCCACGACATCCAGCCAGAGAGTGCTCAAAAACCCTTCTCGAGAGCAGGGGGCTGCCACCCACCCTCCCCAGTGCTCCTGGGACCACTGCAGCCGCCAGCATGTGCACGTGCTGGTTTCGGCCCTCCCTGCCCCATCACCTGGGCTGCGCGAGACCTGGCACTTCAGCATGGGTCCCACATTTCTTAGGCATCCCTAATTATTTGGGAGAAAAAATAATCAGAAGCAGATGTTGCAGAGTTGCTTGTTATAACTGATAGATAAGTCTGTGAAACGAAGCTGTGCTGGGCACTACAGCTGATGCTGCTGACACAGAGCGCACCCCCTGCGCGTCTGGAGCCAAACAGCTATTGCATTAATGCTGGGAGAGCTGATGCAACAGCATGGCTGGCCAGGAGCATCCCAAATAAACCCGCCACGCAGCACCCGCTCCAGCTCTGCCTTTACCTGCCTTTTCCAACGTGCCGCACGCTGCTCTGTCAGCAGCTTTCACCTAAAGAGAGCAGCAGGTGAAACTGTTTTTCTTTCCTCGGCTCCCTTGCCGAAAGTGTTTTCGTTTCTGGGTTGGCTCAGTCCATTTATGTAACATGCATCTCCCCGTCTGAATAGTCAAGCTGATTGAAAACATGTTTTAACTGGTTGTCCTTCCCCTCCTGTCTCCTGGTGTTTCTGAAGTCTCCGGTGCACGCTCCGCAGGGCTGCCTGGCACCAGCGCCTGGCAGAGATGTTTTATGCTTTTCAAGCAAGAATGGCCATGGTCAAGCTAGAAAAGCTGTTGGAAACCATCTATCAGCTGGACCACGGAGACCTATCTGTGGTGCTTCCTCGATGCCTGCTTTTGTAGGACTCGGCTCAAGCCGCCGCCAAGTTTTTGTAGGTCAAATCTTGAAATTGTTTGCCTTCCCCTGGGAGCCCCGGGAAGAATTGTGAGCAAGGCTGTAGGCTGATTTGTGCCCATCTGCATCACCCACAATGTCACTAAAGTTTATGGGATTCTTCCAGTCTGACTCAGTCAAAGGATCATTAAAATAATACAGTGAGAAACATAGTATAAAACCCACGACGGAGCAATTAAACTGAGCAGACAGATGGAAAGATGGATCAGAAGGAAATGTATGCTGGGCATTAAAAAATACAACATGGGGGCTGTGCATGTCTTTTCCTAAAAACAACTGTAAGGGTTTATGTCACCTCCTGACTGGAAAAAGCTTCATTATAAATGTTTGTTATCTTATCTCCTGCGGCCCTTTGTATGCGCTAAAGCCAGCTTTGCTGATGGCATGGGATAGTGATACTCGTTTTCTCTCCCTTTGAGTGGCAAATGTCAGTGTGAAATTAATCTTTCATATACAAACGTACATTCAACACATCGTAGTTACGATTAACAACCTGACATAAAAAATATTACAGGACATAGTACACTCATAATAAATTCCTAAGAGATGATATTAGCTGGCTGTTGGAAAGCCAGCCGTGTTACGACACATTAAGCTCACCATAAAAGATGTTATTTAGTGAGATTCCATTGAAATACTGTGGATGATACGATATACTGTGTATTTTTCAAAAAATGAATTCTCCAGTTTTCTAACATTGTCAATAAGAATTTGAAATTACTTTTAAAAGTTATACCGTATGTGATATAAAGCAGCATCTAAGGGATCGCCGAGAAGCCTGCTGAAGTTAGAGGAGTCATTCCGCTGATCCCAGTGAAATGTCAGTGCATCTGTAGAAACACTGGCGAAAAAGAAGAGTAAATAATTGTAGGAATCGGAAAAGTGAAATAGCTCAGAATATCATTTTACAAGCTTCTTTCCTAGTCTTGAGCTGTCCCGAGTTATGTCAAACCACTTTCTTGGCAGCATGCACAGCCGTGCCCGCAGTGCCCTGTGGGTTATTACAGCTCAGCTGATGGCTGGTAACCTGCTAACCCCCTCCGCAACCCTTTGCAATCAGATAAACCCACCCAGATGTCATGCCGAACAAATTCAAAAGGGAGGAGATACCTTCTTTTGTGGCTTTATATACACTTACAGTGGTTTTTCATCTCCTAAGGAAAAGAAAATCTTTCTCGTTTTTCTTAGGAGCAGAGGCAGTGTTTGTTGCTGATGCATTGGATTACAAAAAAAAAGAATCCGTTTCTTTTAAAATAAAGCACTAAAGCAACTCTTGCAGATATGCTCATGTGTATGCTCAGAGAGACCGATACCCTGGCAACTATCATGGGACATTTTTAGAAACTGTCTTAATTATCTGGCCCAGTGTTTTGTTATGACATGTAGCTAAGAGTACGGAGAGATGCGGTTTCTTTGTCCTCTGCCAAACCCTCTGATTTTCACTGTTTGCTTTGTTAATTTAAAAATGTAGTAACAATTTCAAGAAGTTACCCCTATGATCAAATACAACTGATAGTCGTATCCTCCGCTGGCACGGGCTCTTGATAGGGAACCAGATGTGTGGGGGGCTGCGGGGAAGGAGAGGAGGGAAGAGGCGGAGGAGAGGATGCACGAGGCACTGAGCTGAAAGAGCCTCCTCTTGCAGTTCTCCCTCTCCACTGCCCTATTACTTTTATGTCACTAATTACAGTTAAACAAATAATTTCATATAAATGCCAGCTTAATAATTTGGGCTATGTACCTTCTATACCGTATCTGTTGGGATGCCCCTATAAATGGGGGAATATGAGGAACGTGAAGTGTGTCCAAAAAAATCCAAAAGCTTACCAGTCAGGTGAGTATTAGTACTTTAGAAACTTAGTACTTTTTCCTACTGTTAAATTAATTTCTACACAAGCTGCAGGCAGATATATTTCAGTATAAATCACTTTTTACATCCATCTTAGTGGAAAACCAAAGCAAAAAAAAGGACTGGTGTAAAGCCTCTATAGAAGAAAGCACACATAAGGGTATTATATTATTATAAGGAAAAGCTGTTTTCTCCCCAGACCAGCACTTAAAGTGGCAGAGCTGCAGGGAGGGAAACGCCAGCATGAAGTGCAGGGCTGCCCATGTCCTTGCTCCTACATCGCTTTTCAGAGGCACCTTCTCCCAAACACACATGGTTCAGCTGTGACTCTTTCTCGTCCCCCCATGCTTTTTGGAGAAATGGAATTAAAATAGTCCCACAACTGCCCATGATGTTAAAAGGGAATGAGACTAACAAGCTCCTGACCTCTGCCATCAGCGAGTGAGTCCTTTTCCTGCTCCTCACAGGCAAATCTCCACTGGGCGAAGCTCCCTTTGCAGAGCTGGCACCAGTCCCACCTGCACCAGCCCAAGCAAATTCGGCGTTTTCTCAAGCTGAAGCGGTTGGGTTCTTCACGGGGGCTAGGATTTGCCCGTGCACACACAGGGCTGGAACGCCAGGAGACGCTGAGGTCAATGGGAAACCTTTAACCGATGCTCATCGGAGCCATAAAAGGGCCAGGAAGAGCTGGGCTCCCAGGAGGGTCATAGGCTGTGCCCACATGAGCCAGCAATGCAGCCCGGGACAAGCACGTTTAGGGGGAACCCGGCTGGCACGGAGGACCCATCACCCAGTGATGACACAATGCCTCTTTCTCCCCGGAAAGCCCTTAAAATGCAGCAGGTCGAACTGAGATACTCAGTGTGTCCCCATTTAATTGGGATCAGGGCTATAACGATGGCTAAAAAGAGTTTGTCTGCTCCTTACTGGGCTGTTACAGGATTTATACTCACCTAATATCCCCTAAAACAACTGCGTTTAGGTAGGATAAACCTGTAAAAGAAAAGAGTGGCATGAACTCAGCTATACCCCTCAGAAATAAATCACACCCAGGCCTGAATAAGAAGGCAAATCAGTTTGGTAAACGACATCAAATTAACAAATGGCATCTGATTGGGAAGAAACAGCCTGTAAAATACAGCTCCAACCAAGCGGCTCACTGCAGCTGGGGAAGGCGATGGTACAGGTTCAACACCAGGTTACTTTCCCACACATCATGTTCTCTGTTTGCACAGACGGATCCGTCTGTCTGCATCTATATTTAACTAGTCCAGAAACAAAGCGAGATAACCAGGTTAAGGTTAGCGTTTGGGGTGCATGTGTGCCCGTGTCAAATAGGGTATCCTGATTACATAATTAAATGCTTTCCTGTTGGAGTAATTAGGAGAGACATGCTGAGATTTATAGACGTGTAATTGTTGCAGACATTCTCAGCTCCCTATCTGAGGGACTGAGCCTGTAGTTTTTGCCAGATTCTCATTTCCACCACATTTTTACAGTTGCAAAATTAGATTAAAAAATGAGACAAATGCGAAGGCTTCTCACGAGCAAAAGTGAGCTGGCTGCTGGCATTTTTATTTCCAGTTTATTTACATGGACTTTGTTTATGTGTTGCTCCACTTTAAACAAACTCTCTTTGTCTTTTCCCCGACAAGAGCTGTCTAGATGGAAATAGAGATCCAGCCAGCCCTGCTCTCGCTGTGTGCCGTTGTACCTCTCTGGGAAAGGACGAAGCAACACGGACCGCTTTTATCCCATTAGTACATGTGAAAAAGATGAAAACCGGCCTTGACATAAATTAAGTCGGGCAAACCAGAAAGCTGGCTGGCCGTAGCCAACGTGGCAACAGCGCAAAAGCCTCGGAAGATGTGAAGATTTAGGGCTCTGACTCACAGACGGAGCAGATTAAACTCAGGCTTCCCACAGCTTCCTGCCCTGCCCCGTTTTAAAGTCTCCCTCCTCCACAGCACGGACACTTCAGCCGCCGCGGCACAAATCCCTGCCGGGCACCGCAAGCAAAGCCTGGCCGTTTAGCAAAGGCATTCGCATGGCACCTGCCCCTCAATGATTCCTATTTCTTGCCCCATTTTTGCAGGTGGGGAGGTATGGAGAAGCTTTGCCCAAAATTTTTAGGACTGGGTGCTCAAACCTGTATTTCTAAATCAGGGTGTAGGCATCTAATAAAGACTTGTAAGGAAATTAAGGTGACTTATGGAAGTATCTCAGTATGGAGTTAGAAATCAGGTTTAGGCATCAGTTTCTTCAACCCCTTCCTCCCATGACTTGCCTCTCATACTATGATAGAGGGTGGATGTCAGATAACATGTGAGTGCCAATGTGGAGAAATCATTATTAGCAGGATAGGAAGAGAGTTTCCTCTCCATTTTCTTAGCCCATCTGAACACAAGTTGATGAGAAGTCCAGGTCCAACCTTGCTCCCATCACCAGCAGTCTGGTACAATGC
Organism: Fulmarus glacialis; assembly: GCF_000690835.1. Taxonomy (NCBI): domain Eukaryota; kingdom Metazoa; phylum Chordata; class Aves; order Procellariiformes; family Procellariidae; genus Fulmarus; species Fulmarus glacialis. The sequence goes on from NW_009222586.1 coordinate 186,499, forward strand.
CGAGCTCCAAGACAAAGATTAGCAATCACATCTAGATTTAGTTATCACAGCTAAAGATCTCAGGGACAGTGAATCGCAGCCCCGGTTTGCAGCCAAGAGCATCAACGCAAGTTAAAATTGATGGTGGTCAGCATTAACACAGGACCACGCTTCCGATGGGAGCCATGGGGTGGCAGGGGCAGGTGTAAACTCAATCCATGTGTGAATACATGCGGTCATAAGGATTTTCCCTTTGCAGGTTGCTTTCGGAAATCCCTGGTGCAGTAGTGTTTCTTTCTGGGGATTTTCCTCCTTATCAGTATTTCACATCTGCCAAGCTATTGAAATGTGATTTAATTTCTCATCTGTGTGATCTGGACATTAGTATTCTGCTTCAGTGCTGAAAAGTTCAGAGTAAGCCAAGAGGTTCTTGGAACCCAACAGTTAATGAGGAAAAGTTGTCTTGGCAAGAGAAATGGTCTCATAGGCTGGTTCGAATATATTAAAGGTGAAATGTTTTGCAATGGGGAGGATGCCCTTTCCAGCCCAAGCTTTTAAGGTTGAGTTTCCTGATTTGCATTCTTTTGAAAACGTAGATAAAAGCTTGGAGTCATTTCTGCTTCCTTTGCTATTTTGAAAAGTCCAGGGGCTAGCGTGTAGATGCTGAGGGATGTACTTGGCACACACAAAAAAAAATTGAAGGTGAAAAAAAAAAAGACAGGAAGAAATTAAGAGTTTGGGCATGTGATAACAGGAGATGTTGTTCCTCTGATTTGGAGGCTAGTGACTTGCCACCAAGGTGATCAAGCTCTCCTGTCCTGCACCTCTATAACGGCATCAGCTGCAATGTTTCACCAGGGAAACATGAAATAATTATTCCGTTCAGACCGATTGATATCAGTGGAAGTAGACACCCCTGTGAGCTACTTCCCATCTTGAATATCTCTTGGCTGCCTCCCTTGCTGCATTGCATCTTTCCATGTGGGGCGGGTGCAGAGGAGAGCAGCCTGCCCATGCCTTCACAAGCAGGGCATCCCATTGTCTTCGGGAGGCTGCTCTGGTTTTTACAGGAGATTTACTAGCAGGGCAGTCATTGCTGGAGGAAAAGCATCTCTAAATCATTGCCATTTACCTTGCAGCGTGAGAGTCCCTCCTGCCCATTTTCACACATTCATGGTGGAATACAATAAGTCATAATCATGCTTTCAAGCCTGCCTGTTTGGCTCCCTTCTCTTGGAGCAGCCGCTTCTCCGCTGCCTGCCTTTGAAGTGTATCTAAGCTCCTAGTAGCTATAAGATGACACTTAAGTTACACCTCTCCTGCATTCTTATCTCTGTCAGCGGTCTTTGAATGGCTGACACATTGGCAGCCCGATGGCCCTTCTGGTGAGCGGGATGTCCCCTGCGTGACCTCTGGGTTTCTGAAGAAGACACCTGAAACCCCAAATGGAAGGGATCAGAGGAAGGGGGAATCCCACCTCTTCTTCATCAGCTGCCAAAGAGCCGTCTCCCCTTCCACAGGAAACAGCATCTGTCTTATCTCTTTATTTGTCTCCTTTTTTTAAACTTTTCTTTTAGACATAGGACCTTTTGAAATCACTTCTTGTTTTTCCTTCTTTCCCAATGCATCTTTGAACCCACTCTCTCCCCCAAGTAAATACCATTACAAAAGGGAGGGTTGCTAAAGGGAAGGAGGTTGTGTTGCTGTTATTTGTGCAGAATAAAGATGAAGCCCCAGAAAATATCTGAGTTTTTGGTCAGCTTCAGGAATATGGGGTACAAACCAAGCAGCATTGCTATAGCAGAAGGCAGGTTTCCCCTCTTGTTTCGTACTTCCTTTCATATCAGTGTGAATATCACTGAAAAGGAGCAGCACGCTAATACTTTTATATAACGATTAAAATAAAATTTTAAAAAATTCTCCACTCGACTTTGGATAATGTTGTAGGACATCAAAAAGCATCTGCCTCTCCTCATCTAAGTCTTCACCTGCACTCATTTCTAATTCTTATCCCTATAATGTTACACTGATAATAAATCTGGACTTTGTGAGCATGTACGTTAGTTATATTACAGTGTTCTTCAATATGAATGGAGCAATCCCAAAAACAGCACCAAGCCTGGTACCTCCTGCCAGAAAAGTCCATTGCAGTTACTCGTAGTGGAGAGAAATGGAAGTGTTGGTATGGTGGTACCTGCAGGGTTTTACTCCTCGCATCCCAGACTTGGATTTGCCGAGTACTGGTGGCAGAAGGTCCCCTGAGCAGTGAGGGGCACCATGGGGCTCCTGTCTGTGTCAGATGGTCTCGGGCAGCACCATGCAAACCCACCACTCAGGACTTTCTTTAGTTTTCTTACTTGGGCAGAAAACCAGAGAAAAACATTTCTCCTCAAATGACCAACTCACTATTGAAAATCTGCTCCCAGCATCATTCCCTCTTCTCAGCTCCCTGTTTCTCTCTCCTGTGCTACAGACTCGCAGCCCCATTTGCATTTGTACTTTTCGGCCACGTAACGAAGACCAGAAGGGCTGCTGTGATGGACAGAACTAGTTCAGCTCTTGCTGGATTTTGATGAAAGGCAATTTGATTTCCACAGCCAAGTTATTTAATGAGCCTCTAAAATTACAGCCACAAATTATGCACATACAAAACTATGCATTTGTGCACTGAAGAGGCAAGATTTCCAAAACAGGAAGCCATTGGTCTGCATTAAAAGAAAAACCCTGCCTGCATAGCTGGTTCCCCATATCAATGCACATAATTGTTCCGTCTGCCCAGCTAACGCAATGGATTGAATGCACAATGGCTCTGTAGGTACCTACCTAGCCATTTTCACATTATAGATGTCTCCTGCTGTGTTTATACACCCATTTGCTGCATCTGTGCACACAGATTTATGTCTGGAGCAAGGAAGGACACAGCTCCCATCATGCAAGAAGTGTGTGCACCGTTTGCTGATGTTGAGTAGGGGGGTGACGTTACCTTAACCCAACTCTCTCCTCCTTCCACCCTCAAGGATTCAACACCTGCTTAACCAACTCTTTGCAAGATGCCCGAGATATCCGTAAGTCTGCAAACAGCAGCAGCTGCCTTTGCCCCCCATGCAGTTGTTGGGAAGAAAATGCATGTGTAAGCCATGCAGTTATTCATTCGTTCACTTGCCTGCGTGGTTGCAGTACTGGTCACAATGCGTTGCCTGCTCCACCAGCAAGCATTCTCCAAGCGCCAGTTTTGGAGAGGTACATGTCCCCCAGATGAAATTGCTTTCAATCAATAAACCCCATCTTTCACTCTCCCTCAGCAGTTAACGCAAGTCTGTCATCAAGGAGGGATTTAATTGCTTCTTATCTCTTCATCTACTCGCTTTCTTTTTATTCAGCTCCAGAGGTCTGATCGGCCCTTAATTACAACATATCCTTTTTCTCCTCTCAGTTTAAGTGGTTTAGAGTCTTATTCTTTTTTTGTCTTTTTTTTTTCCTTCTGAGATTATCACAGAAGCCCACTGAACACTGACCTGTTATTTTAAACCTGTTGGCAACCTCACATCAGATCATTTTCCATCACATCTTGTGACCCTCCCTTCCTTCATCTTTCACATTTCCTTACAGAGCCCATGAGAGAAGCAAGATTTCCCCATACCAAAGGCAACCCTTGCATGTTGTTTTCAAATGTTGACTATCCTTCCCTGCTCAGATAAACTTACTCTCAAAAAAAGATGTTGGAATAACTGTCAGAAAGGGTCTTTTTCTAATTCCAGAAAGCTCAAGAAACTCTCTAGGAATAGTGGGAAAACTAATCAGTTTTGTGTTCTTGAAGTGATTTTTACAGCAGAGAAAGGAGGTGCTCAACTGACAGACCTACAGATGACAGCTGTCTTCTCCAGAGACCATAGGAAGCATGACGAATACTACAGAGCAGCATATATTATCCTTATACAGTGCTGTCTCCAGCACACTTGCTCCAGTTCAGTTTCCAGAAACTCCAGAGCTCTGAGCCACAAGTTTCTTTTTTAACTCTTGCAAAACCCTCTGCAGCTCTGTGGGCACCATTAGCAGCTGGAACATGACAGATCTGCCCTTTTTTGGTTTATTTTGTTTTCTGGTTTTCTCTTTCTTGAAGCAAGATAATTTTTGCCAATTCCTCTTAAAATGAGCACAATCTCAACCTTTGGTTTTAAGGATTCACATAGCTGTGTACAAAAGCCGACAGCATTAAAGCGATCCCAATGCACAGTCAGCCATGGCATGAATTTATTTTTATTTCCTTTTGAGACAAAATGCACGTCTTTGTTTTTCATCACGTATTCACTAATCCAACCTAAGCTGCTATTTAAGCACAGTTTTTTTATTTTGAATAAGTTCTTTGTACAACGTGACCATTTACCTAGCTGTTATAGAATCAAAATTCCCCAAAATATAGCGACAACTCCCAAAACTGGAGCTCCTGGGAGAGCAAAAGAGCTTCAGAAATAAGAGGAGCTTCCTGTGCAGCAGGAAATGCCAACACGCACCTCCCTGGGCAGAGCATTATTGGCCGACTGACCCGAGAAAGAAGTAACAGCAAGGCTAGAACGGCTGATCACGGCATTTCCTAAACTTAGCAACGTACAAAAATCAGAAAGGGGCAGCCTCAGAATAAAGCCCAGACTTTTCAACGCAGCTATAATCTCAGCGGTTAATATATGGGACTGTGAGAGCTGGCAAGTCACTGAAAGGTTAGGCAGAAAACTAAATGCTTTCCAAAAAAAAAAAAAAAGGAAAAGACTGCAAGGAGGTCAGGGCAGAGTATGGAAAGATTTCATCACCAGCAAAGAGATTTGAGAATTCATCCTCTTCCAGCTCTTCTCTGGATATCTAAATATTTTGGGGGCACGCATGCTGGACGACACACAATTCCCACAGCAAGCGCTGAAAACCCACTGGTAAAGCTGGAGCAAGCTGCCAGATAAATAGCAAACGCTCACATGCTGCAGGAAGGGAAAGTAAGACCCTACACCAGGAGGGGGACTTGAGCCACAAGCTGGGGGACAAGCGTTGGCCAAAGGGTGCATGGTCAGCGTGGCTCCAGCAGCGGAGCCAGGAGGGAGAGCATCTTCGTAGAGGCAATTTTTAACAGCCAGCTCAGGAACCAGCTGCGATTGCAGCACTCAACTTCTGCCAAGCTGGACACAACAGCCCACAGCTGAGCCTTGGAAATGTGCAGCAGAGCATCTCCAAGAGAAATCTTTTAAAAAGCCCTAGCGAAAGGAAGCAGTAGGGTTGGTTTCAACAGTGTCGAGCTGATGGAAACCGCCGCAAAGGATGGAGAGAAGTGGAAGGGACAAGTTTCCACCCTACGTGCCAACGTTGGCCCAGGGAACATGTAACATAATGTAAAAATAATATGCTATTAAACATAATGGACAAGTTGACCCAAATGAGTCAAAGGAAGAAAATAAAAATTAAATGTTTCTGTGGCATTAAATTTAAATGACTTGCATTATTAAAAAGAAGTGGGAAAGCCAAAATTAAAAAGAAGTGGGAAAGCCAAAATTCTACATCTCACCTTTTTGGAAGTTGTAAATTTCTCCCGAATTACTCCATTTCATATATAATTTAGACAACATTCCAATGCGGGTGGAAAATTGCTCCACCAAAATCTATTGGCCAGCTGCACCCAAAAATGGTTGATATGAGAATGACTATCATTGATTTAAAATGGACTTTGGGTCAGCATCTTCCAGAGCAAAAGCGTTGCACAAAAATGCACACGTCCTACTCTGTTATATTAATTTCAGCAATAACATCCTTTCAAATATTGCTTTCTTGCCAGTGTCAGTCCATATTTAAAGCCAACTTCAAGGCTATGCTTGAATCCTCCAATCCTTCAATGTCTTACTGTGCACCTGGGGGAGGGGAAAAGGACTCTGTGTAAGTGTTTTGAAAGAACGAGAGTGTATGCCATGTGGGATGGTTAGGACCGCAATGGGGAAAAAAAAGGTAGTTTAGGTACTAGTTAGTAAGTGCCAAATATTTACCACTACGTAGTAAGAATGGGAGCAGATTTTATTTTGAACGGTGTTTGAAGCCATACCGAATGTTTCTCTAAATATAGAGAACTCAGAGGTTCAAGTGCTTCAGGACGTATAAAATGTGGATTTTCCTCTCGTATATTTGCTGTTTATAATGCGTGTTTAGGGCCGTACCATACAGTGTGTGCTTAGTATGAGAAAGGAAGAAGGTTTCACTTATTTCCAGAAAACTTGTCAGTTCTCAACAACCTTCTACTTCTTTTAACACTGAGCTGGGAAACAATAGCCTCCAGTTAACAACAGCACAAAGCAGCTGAAGTTTGAAATAAGCTGATCCTAACAAGTGCCAAAAGATCAGCCTTCTCCGTGTTTAGTTCACAGCCATGCAAGGGTGCTCTAAACCCCCATTTTCAGCTGCTTCCCAGAGGCAATAATTAGCATCTCTGTTGCAAATTGCATCTCCAGAGGACTTAGCACACACGACCTGGGTTAACCCTGAAAACAGCCAAACGTGGTTCATGCTGGAAATATTGAGGTCTTTGTTGAATCAGGTCCCGGTCATCACCTGCAGGTCACAAAAAGGTCCCTTTTGCCATTCCTGGAAACTCAAGTGACAAGAAGGTGGGGAGAAAGGAGATCATCCCTACGGATCTCCTAGCAGGAAAAAAAATTCTGCTCTTCCTTTCACCTCCCACAAGGATATTTTCCACCCACATTTGATTGCTGGGGTGATAACTGCTCTTGTTCTCTTCTCCTTTCACTTCTAATCCTGCTTTTGCTGAACTCAGGTCACCAGCTTCCCTCTCTCACGTGTCCAAAAAGAAAAATTGTGGATGTATCTCTGAGCATCGCCTTGCCAAGGCGGCATTTTCGATGGCTGGAAAGGCATCACAGCTCAACCATCAAAACTTTCATTCTGAGTATTTTTATATTATTCAGGATGCAGCAATCCCAGTTATTACGGCCCCTGTGATGGAAGAGAATAAGGCTCTGTCACATATCAGTTGTGTTGGTTTTTTTTTAAATTCCCCAGCCAAGCAGGCAAAGGGGGGAAAAAATGATGTGGGATTTCGGTACCTACAAAACATCTGAAACCAACATGTCTGGAACGTCTTGATCGCAAATAAAGAAAGAGGTGATTTGAGATTTTCATATTTGCTTGCGTCTTTGAGGATGTTTTCGGTCTTTCATCCCGTTTTGAAGGCGTGTCACCTAATTATGACTCTTTCATCCCTCTATTCCCTAGTTAGAACGTGCCAATCCCTTTTACGGCAATTGATTATGACTTGGAGGTTTCCACATTCCAGCCAGTTCAGAGAGTTGGGATATTTGTGAATACCTGAATAAACTCCTTTAATCCAAAAACAAACTCCACCTGAAAGCAGCGGTATGAAAAGGCCATTCATACGGTGTTTTCAAACTTACTGGTTCATGGTTTCTTTGGATTTGACCCGACTTCCTGTACTAATGGTCTCTGAATGCATTCCCAATTGTGGCTTATTGGTCTATAAGGTGCCCAGCATTTACGGGGAAGAGGAAAAGGAGTTACACAGCAACTGCTTACACAGAAAACTCTGCCTGAAAGAGCAAAAAATGGATCTGAAGTTAAAAGGAAACATAAAGTGTACAAATGGCCGGCCCCTTCTGCTAAAATTTTTTAAACAAATATTCCCTTGATGTTGCTACTTTAAAAAGATCTTGGCTTCTTGCAGATGAAAAATACCTTTAAAATTACCACTACCATTGTCATTCCCAAGTGTGAGAATTGACACTTTGCTGATTAAGGTAGGACCGTGTTTAAGTAATCTGGTAACATAAGTGCAAATGTGTCAATGATCTCATGGAGCAGGGAGAGACCGCAGAGGGAGATCTCTGCTCCCGATAGCTGGGGGACACAGCAAGATCGCTGAAATCATGGGGATCTCGGCTTCTGCCAAGATCAGACCGACAAAAGGAGATTAAAGTTCACAAACACACATAATCACCAAGAAGTAATATTTTTGGAGGCTGTGAGAGGATTTAGAGAGCTAGCATTACACATTTGCACTATTCTTATATATTTTCTTATGTATCCTCTACGGACCACTGCCAGAAATAGGACTCTGCTCTAGATGCTTTGTTCAGACCTGGTATGATCAGATCATTTAATTTGGGGTCAAATGCTTCATCAACTGGTGAAGGTGAGCGCACCTAAACAAACCTTCTCAGCCTCATAAGTTCCTACAAAAGTCAATTAAACCTACTCAAGGGTGTTCACCTTTTTGGAGCTCAGGGCAATTCCAGTTAGAAAGCTGCAGATGGCTTTTGGTGGCTAAACATTGGGTCCTACCTTTAAAAAGTTGGGCCCTGAATTACAGAAAGATGTTAGTCAAAGCGCTCCAGCCCCCATGGGTGAGATGGGAGATGCCTTCCTTTTGCAGCAGTCCTGCCGTCCCCATTCAAACCTCTTCCCAATATTAAGACCATAACGCTGAGGCTCAGCAAACCACACTCATGATGACAGACTTGCACCCAAGAGCCCTTTTAAAAAGTTAGTTGGCGCTTTTTTAAAACTTTTTCTTAATTATTGCACTTACCGCCTCGTAAAGTTTTACCGGAGAATGTGAAAACATAAGACACACAGATAGGCGCTTGTGTTTGAATTTCCATTATCTGGTGGTCTGAACCGATTTATCTGTCCACGAACACACGGGGCCTTGATTTCAGTATCCTGTGAAAGGCAGAATCTAATGAGGCAGAGGAAAGAAGTGACAGATTTTGGCTTCCTGCAGCCCATCCTCGGAGATGGAAACTCCCGGTGTTGACTGACCGGCTTGGCTGAGTGATAAGCCAAAATGGGTTTGGGCACCGGGCCAAGACGGGGACGGTTCCTCCTTCAGGATAAGATTAACGAGTTTCGGGAGGGGGGCAGACATTCAGGACTCGTCTTACATCTGATTTCTCCCCTTGCAGCGGTGACATTCGTCTCGCTGGCGCGGGGTCTTTGTATTGCTCACTTGGTTGCCATCTGACTCTGGATTGCTCAAGATGCGCCAAAAAAGCCCGTTCCCTGGAAAACAGACATTCCAGCCTGGAGAATTTGGCAGTTCTCCTTCACATACAATATCCTTGGTAAAGGAGATTTTTTTGGAACCTATAGCTAACGCTGCTTGCTGGTAGTGGCTGTTTGCCTACAAAATAAACAGGACCAGAATATGCCTCATTACAGTCACACAGTGGGTTTTATTTTTCTCTGACATTTCAGGAGGTGGTGCAGAAAATGAGACTCTCTCCAGAGTGATTCACGCGGTGGCCAAAGAGGTCTCTGTGGCTGACAGTAAACCGTGTGACCTACCCATTTCCCAGTAAGGATCCAGCGCCCGGCGCCAGCACGGGACAACGGGGAAAGAGGGAGCGGGGAGGGAAGGCTCTTGGAGAGAGATTTGGTTTGGAAACGTCTCTGGGTGAATTTTGAATGCAAAAAAAAAAAAAAAAAAAGGGAAATGAAGGCAAAGTTTAAAAAACACCAAAACAACTAAACCTCCTCAAACTGAAGCCAATCTTCGATTCCTTCTCTGAAATGACATCATCGCATACCCAGTGCAGCCACAAAGCATGACAGCCGTCGTGGGCCTGCCTTGGGAAGGATATATCACTTCCCTTTGAGAAATACGGAAGGTATTGTCTGTAATCGCAGCCTGCCCTGGGCCGGGCAGGGGGGCTGGTTTTTGCAATGAGATCCTTCTGCAGCCTTTTTTTGTTTTTCCCTTGGTCTTTCACACAAATTAGACGAATCCCGGAGGCTGGAATGCTGCGCATCCACAGGCATTAAGCAAGGAGGTCAGAAAGGGATGGAGTTGGACGAAGAAGCCTGATTCATGCGGATGTGGCTGCTTGCAGCCCTGAGGTGACAGCTGCAATGTCCCCTGGTGCCATCTGTTGCTGGTGGCATTCGCTGCTGAATGCCTTCGCGCTTAACCCCATGCCTGCCAAGCTGTAACTACCTTCTGTTCTCCTTCCCTTCTTCAGTGATGAACCAGGAGAAGCACAGAGAGTTTTGTTCTGCAGAAGGTACGGATACGGGACAAGCCAGCAGTGCTTCATTAGATGCAAGTAGATACATAGGGATTGTATTTCCAGGAATCATCTTGTCTTGATGTCAAAGCAGGTCACCACAGAGAATGGAGAAACTAAAGCCCCAGGAGCAGAAGATGACTTTGGTCTGGTTTTTGACATGATGCATGTCATGGGCAGCGGGAGTTTTACTGTCCGTGACTGAAAGGAGAGAAAAGGAGATCGGGGTTCCCCAGAGACTTGCTTTTGGATGGTCAAATGGCCTGCAAGAGCATGCATCTGCCTTTCAATAGTCAAAGCTGTGTCAGGAGGAGTTCATTCCCAAGGGAGAGAGATCAGGGCCCTGCTTCACTCCACAAACTGCAGTCCGGCAAAAAGATGGACAAATGCCATAGGAATCTGAAAGATGTATTATTAGGATATGTGTAGCTCATATTTCATTCTTCCAAATGTCTAGCTACATTAATGAAACCCATGTTTCATTGTTTCAGTGAATTTTAAGGCCAAAGGGACCATTAGATCATCTTGTTTGACCTAGGTAACACGGGCCAGAGAATTTCATCCACAGAGACAAGTAATGTGTGTTTGATTATGTTCAGTTAACACAACGTTTCACCAAAACAATAGAAATGGATGCACTTTCATAATCCATATTTTTAGGAAAGATCTTACAATTTACGTTTTCCCTTTGGGAATGGGAGCTCAGCCTTTATTGTTCTTTTAAATGGCAACGCTGCCCACACTGGTGGCCTGGCCACACTCCCACCGAGGGGGAGGATGGGGAACGGAAGCCACAGCCACATCACAGGAGATGGCGCACCATCGTATGCCGTGCCAGTGGGGCTGGAGCCCTCCGAGCCCTCCCTCTGTCGAGTCCGTGGGGCTGGTGGGGTCTGCCCGCAACACACCTTGACCTGCGGAGCGAACCCGACTAGGGAGATCCTCTCTCCCCCTCTGAAAACCAGCTCAAATGACCAGCGTTCAGACCGAACACAAGCTGAGGACGCTTCTGCAATTTGCCTTTTTTTTATTATTATTAGCAGAAACGCAGTGGAAGATACTCAGACGTTCTGGCGATGAGCAGAGAAAGAAGCTTTGAAATAAAATATCGTTATTATGGCTGCATATTTCAGCTGGCACCAGATGAAGACTGTTGCAATGAGCACTGCACAAGGAATTGCTGGAAGACACCATGAACAAATGGCAGGAGAAGACTGACTAGTGGTGAGAAAACCAAAATATCTTTAGAACCACTGGAAATTATTAAAGTTTTGACAACATTCTTCATGGCATCCCCCTCCTCTTTCATCAGCTGTGGAAGTGATCAGCATTTTTTCTCATTCAAATTTTGGCAAAAAGTTGTCTTTTGCATCCCACAAAAGAATATCCCATGTTTTACTTCCTTTTCCCAAATTATTGAGTGATAAACGGAAGCACAAGGAGACTTTCCCAAGGTGACACAGGAAGCCTAAGGAAGGGGCCAGGAAACAAAACCTGAATTTCTGGGTCTGCGTCCAACATTACAATCAATAAAGACAATTATGATAAACTTTTTTATTTGCTATATGATATACAATGCACATTCCTTAGCCGAAATAATGTACATTTCAGACAGGGGATAATTATGAAGTTAGGAAGAGCTGCAGCTAGTTATCAAAGTTTCCCAACTACTGCCGGTGCCTGTGCAGTACTTCAAACTGTTTAAACAAGAGGGGAAATGTGTGTCACAGACTGCAAGCACTGCCACTTCGCATTTTTCTGAGGAAACCCATGCAAATGGGTTACGATCCTGAACGAGAGGTATCTGTGGACATCATTTTTCACAAGGCTTTCCATTTCCTAACTGGTACAGCTTATTTGAATGGAGTCTTTTGGTAACAGAGCTGTTCAAGATGTTCATAGCACATAGTGGAAAACACTGACTCTACTGTCTTCTTTTCTCCTTTCTTTTTTAAGACTCCTTTTTTATTTTTTTTCATCTTGTGGTCCACATTACTCATGGACTGTAAATGATTCCCAAGAAAGCCACAATCAGTGGATTCTCCCTCTGTCTGTAAAAACAAGACTGGATCCGACCTGCCGTGAGGTCATCGTTAGCAGCCCGTTTTTGGCTGGAAACCGTGAAGCCGATTCACACACAGACGGCCACCCCTCACGAGGTTTGTGTTGCAGAGGACTAGCAATGCTCCCACGGTCACTGCCCACGGCTCGGGCAGCCAGTTGGTGAAGCAGGACTTCTTCGACCACCCTGCTATCTGCCATGCCGGCGGGGCTAGGAGGGGGTTATGCTTTTAAAACAACGTGGGGTATAAACTAACGAGAGCACAGCAGAGGACTAATTAGTGGCAGGCAGTGGGGTGCCAAAGCGGCATCGCGGGGGCTCAGGACCTCTCGTGGTGCTGAGCTGCTCAGATGTGGCAGAGACAGGGCGACGGAAAAGGCTCCTCAGACAACCGTGGGCAAAGCGCCATTGCAGCCCAGGATTATCTGGTTTCCAGTCTGAAACGTCGTGACCTCAGCTCCGTTCCCTGCAGACTTAACCCAGCAATGCTAATTTAGCCCCAGCATCCTGGTTGGCAAAGTCAGCAGGGAGGCCACGAACTAAAGTCCTCCTCCTCCCCTTGGTCCTCCCTGATGGAGATCTGAGTCAGACGGAGGGCTGGGAGATGGGTGGAGGAGGCAGGGAAAGGTGTCACTGCAAACAATCATCGTTTGTTCTACCTGCCCCGGGATACAGTGGGACTTTGTTCTTCCACTAGCTTGCACCAACACGGGAGTCCCTCCTCCACGAAGCACATGCATCCCCTTTGCCAAACAGTAGACTGAAGAAATTAGCCCTTAGCACCAGAAGCGCCTTGAAAGGTGGCAGGTTTTAGCTGTTCATAATCACATTAGAAGGGGGAATTAATTTTAAGTTATCACAAAAGGTGACAGAGTTGTCTTGCTTATGAACTGCTGCTGATTCTGTGTGTACTGATCTGTCGAGGAGAAAAGAGCCAGAAGCCTTTATTGGCTTCGCTGTGCCTAGCGAAAGTGTCTGCCCTCTTCCAGAAGATAAGTTCAGCCTTGTTTATTTTCATTTTAGCTATTCAGAAAGCTCCGTTATGTGCCGTACCAGACAATATCGCTGTGCCTTTAAAAAGGAAAGGAAGTGTGGTCCTGGCAAACATAACCGGAGCAATAAAATATAAATCTTTGTAATTGTTGTGGAGACAGAAAGCAAAACAAACTGTACTTAAGTACATTGTAAGAAAATGTCAGAGATTTGAGGGAATGGTCATTAGCATACGAAATCATTTATCTCCCATGAGTAAGTGAATTGGACGGAGACCAACCCATTTAATTTTCAGTATTTTTCCTTTTGGGATTTCTTGGAATGTCAAAACTACTATTTTTTCCTCCAGAAAAGAAGATTGACTTCAAGGCTGATGTTCAGAGACCACAGAAACAAGTTGAACACAGTGTCAGCTCCCCCAGTCATCCCCTGCACACGTGCATAGCCGAGTGCCCAGCTATGGGTGCGGATGCCCGGGTGTCCAAAGCTCTTGTGCAGATGGCCCGTCTGCAGCGTCAGACCCCATGCAACTTTTGTGGGTGCCGCCTGGCAGTGACATCCAGCTCCCGAGAGGACTCACAGACTGCCTCCTGTATCATCACCCCCACCCGTGAAGGTGTCCCCAGGATGTTAAACTTGCTGAAATGAAAATTACGGCTTCCTGTAGGTCTGCAATCCCCACAGCCACTGCATAAAACCATCCCAAGAGCAGCAGGATCCTTTTAGCGTCACCTCAAACCACCCACCGTTTAACTGGTCCCGCTGGTCCCTCCCCTGCCAGGAAGCTTGCCTGAAAGCCACTTTCACAGACAACCACTTCTTCACCATGCCTGACTCTGTGTCACCCCACCAACATCACATCTCCTTTCTTGATTTATTTAAAAGCTAAATTATGGAGGGAGAAGACTATTGAGAAAAACGTGACATGAAGTATCTCCACCCAGCTGGCATCAGGTGATGGGTGAGGTGTCCCAGTAAGTACCCTTCAGCCCCCCCAAGATGGTCCCTCTCCCAGGAGAGCCAAGGGACAGGGATGGGTTGAACCTGATGGGAAGCCCCACGCCACCGCGCTTGGTTACACAGCTGCGAAGCTGAAATACATGAAGTTATCTGAGACAGTTATGGAAACATTTGGGTACCCTGAACTTCTCCCTGCTGGATTCTTGTCCCAGATGGGAAGAAAATGAAGTTCAGATCTTCTGGGATTAATATAATCAGAGAATCTGAGAGGAAAACTCGTGAGTCGTTTTCCTCCTTTCTTTGATGAGGGGGGTGTCTCCAAGGTTAATGAACTGCATCCCTCACAGTAGGCAAAATGATATCACACATGTTTCAGAGCAGAGCAAGCTTGGAGGTACCATGGGAAAGGTTTATTCTTTTAATTATAGAATAGGAAAATCATGTTTCAGCTCCCTAGTAAGGCTGTTTCTAGCAAGAAAGTACTGAACAGTACCAAATGCAAATATCTTGCCTTTTTTTTTTAATAAGGTGGTCAAAAGGTCTAGGGGGAAGCAGGGATTTTGGAAGTATGCACAAAGTCAACAGTGCAGTTAGCAATGGGATAGTAAGATTTCACAGCTCCGCTTTGATCAGTATTTCAGAAAAGTGAAGCCATAGTACAGAACGTCCTCTGAACTGAAACCAAGGCAGGCTTTGTCTTTTATCTCAAATATCAGCTAAGAAAATGAGAATGATATGAAAATGCTGAACTCATTACATTTTATTCGCGGTTTTACAAAACTGCTCCAGTAAGGCATATGGTTTCTTAATGAAGGTAAAAATTTCTGGGACACTCTAAATGCTTTGTAGGGTCTATGTGTGAGCCAAAGAAGTCATCATCTCCCCAAAATGCTTCACAATTTGAAGCTGCAGTCACTTATTAACTGTCTTTCATTTTTGGAGCATACTGGTGGTTTCACTTGCTTTTCAGAAAACACTTTGAGAGTTCTAGCCACTAGTCATGTAGGAAGGGAATGATTGATTTTGCTTTTTAGCCTAATTAATTATTTTCTCCTTCCTCTCACTTTATTTAGTGCTTCTTCATTATTTTTCTTCAGTGCAAAAGTCCTTACAATGTTTGTTTGAACTAACACGCAAGCAAAAGAAAACTGCCCATCCGTAATTTGAAGCAGATGCAGCTTCAATGCCCAAAGCTTGGATTGTACCTGGAGGCTGTGTTATGGACCTCTCTTCAGAAAATAATTACAGGCGGATTTGGTGACTTCAGTGGATTTGGGTCAGGCCTATACTTGTATAATAGACATCCATTTTCCTCCTGAACATCAAAATTATGTCCACCACCTGCATTTTCACAGCTAAGTGGAGAAAGCCCTAGGTGAAACAGAACCGAAGCAGGCGAACTAAGGATGATGTTAAGAGCTTTTCCCAACATTTTTCTACCTATTATCTTTTTTCTAAAGCACTTTCTTGCTCTAGAAAAAGTCATTTTTAATAAATAATTAATTAGACCTCAGAAATATTCTTTGCTTTCCCCTTATTCTTGTCAACACGTGATTTCAGACAACAAAAGCTCCTACCAAGCATCTTCTTATTAAAATACCTGCAGAACTACAAGTGGCACACAGTCAAGCGACAAACCCCATCCTAATCTCGCACGAGAGGACCTCAGCCTGCGCCACGGCGCTGGTCCTGATCCAAACCTCTCAGATGTAACGGGATATTGGACAGAGCTGGAGGTCAGGGCCTATTTGTGTAATTATCCCATGTCTGTTGTTCTTAGCAAAACCACAAGACCTCGCTAAAGCAGCCTCACCCAGGATGTTTCTAGCCTACGGGGGTAACACAACAGAGCGAAGAGTTGCGTGAAATTGTGTTTTCTTTAAAGCAAGCAGAGTCTTTTAAATCTTTTCTGAATTTCAGGCTCAGCATCATGGAGGTTTTTTGCCCAAAATGATCTGCAAATAATGAGTGACAAAACCAAAACCATTCTGCAGGTAGAAGTTCAGCCTGTCTGTAGGGAGGGAGTGCGGGTGGTGGGGAAGATCAAAGCCACCTCTAGCAATGGTGCAGACAAAGTCAGGGAAAGCACATGCTCCTCGGCACAGTTTGGTTTCTAATCTTTAAATTTTACCAATGCCTCTTCCCATCAGTACCAGACTAAACAATTACTGAGCACACTGTGGAAAATAAGGAATGAGGTGGAGGCAAACCAAGTTTTGCTGTCCCAAGGATGAGGAGCTCTTCTTCCACATGACAGTAAAGAAACAAGGGAAACGGTGCTGGGATCGGGGTGGGATGACCATGCCGGAGACCTGGGGCAGGTCTGGAGCAGGAGCAAAGCTTCGTGCATCCCAAACCCTCCCTTGACAGCAGTGCCACCATCACCTTCCGTTTCCAGGGCTGCTCTGCTGTCACAAGCAACCGCTTTGCTCTGGACTTCACCAGAGCAAATGTCCATGGGATGAGGATTTCT
Source organism: Fulmarus glacialis (assembly GCF_000690835.1). Taxonomy (NCBI): domain Eukaryota; kingdom Metazoa; phylum Chordata; class Aves; order Procellariiformes; family Procellariidae; genus Fulmarus; species Fulmarus glacialis. The sequence goes on from NW_009222586.1 coordinate 203,030, forward strand.
ACATTACATCAGCATTACCTCAGCATTTTCAGGGAAATAAAATCCTATGCTCTTAAGCGCAACTATTCACACCAGAAATGCCACTAGTGCATCCAGTTGAGGAACATAAACAGCTCCACTGTGCTTATCCATCTGCAATCAGGACGCTCAGCAAAATATCTGAAGAAGCATTTCACAAATTAGTTTGCTCAAATGCACTTTGAGACCATAGTAATTGGCCTGGCAATATTCCTGAACAGAAAAAGAGGTTAAAATTGTCCTCTAAAAAGAATTGTTGGCAGTTTTTCGCTAGTGTCTTGCTAAGATGCGTCCCCATGGAGAGGAGCAGAAGGAGGAAGGGTGGTGTGGGACAGGGCAGCAGCAATTTAAGCAGCTGCTTTGCTCTGTGCTTGCCAGCGCTGTTTTCGGATACAACGTCAGGTCCTGGTCTTCTCCTCCACAGTACCTTCCCCAGCTTTCCCTATCAAAGCGAGCTGTGGTTGCTCTCACAATTTGCCCATGTCTTTCCTAGTATGGATTTTTCCAAGAGTTCCTAATTGACGTAAGGTCTTACTTCTAACTCCAAAACAAACCCTGGGGGGCTCCAGGGAGGTTGCTCCAGCCTGTCCCTGCACAAGGGGTACGACCGACAAACCAAGGAACAAAAAACACGTACGTGTTTATTTTGGGATGCTCCGGTCACTGGTGACTAACTTCACTCAGCCTTCGGCTCCAGGATGCGGCTTGGCTCGGTTTTGCTTTTTGCAAGCTGGCAGGTGATGCCGCACCACCGCAATCCCCTTTCCCACTCCAGGAGCTTTTTGTGCTGAGACACACCACCACCCCGGGGGCTGGATGCTTGGTCAGCGTGGAAAGCCGGCTGTTCCCAGCCCTTGGTGGCTCCACATCCTGCCAAGGCACCAGCTCCACACTGCGCATTTCCAGGTGCATCTCGGGACACGAAGCTTCTGGGACACCTTTGCCTGCGCTTCTTAAATATAGCTTCCTGCTGTATTTAAGGATTATTTCTCCTCTTCACCTTCCTGATGTAATGTAGGGGCATTATCAGCTAGAATGAGGCTTTACAGAGCAAGACCCCTGACCACAGATGAAAGCTTGATGAAGTTTTCCTCTTTTTTTTTTTTAACAAATTCACTGGTCACAGACCCATAAAATGACTTTCTTCTTCCTCCTCCTCTTCCCACAGCCTCCTCCAGTTTCTGGCTCGGGGATGCCATGGGAACAGCAGCCCACCCACTCTACTCCCCATGAACCCACTCTACTCCCCATGAACCCACTCGAGTTTTCACCCCTGAACAAGGGCATCCAGTAGTCCCCAAGCTGACCCTTGCAACTGCCCTTGTCACAGACATGCTGTAGACTGAGGCAGCCTGCAGCCTCTACAAATATCTGTATGTGGCGAGAAACAAGGAATTTTACTGGTTTAAACATGCTTTATTTCTGGGTGGTGGTGGGAACTAAAGCAAGGCTGCTAGAAGATCACCCATAGAAGTGCTTCTCTTTTCATTCAGAAACAACTGGAACCTTCCTCTACGTTGGAGGATTTTTATGATAATGAACGATGCTCTAATGTATTTAAACAATTTTCACTTCTTTCTTTTTAATCATGTGGGATTTATAAGAACCTCCCCGTATTTAGAGAAACCACTTTAAACCTTGTTGCCCATACATTTTCCATTGCAGATGTTCTGGGATAACCGAGCTCTTTCGTCAAGGGCTTCTCCACAGTGGAAAATTTATTAATACTAATTAACTGCACACCAAATTGTGACGCAGTGCTTGGATCCAGCTCACCCTAACCTTCATTTTCCCACTCTTGTACAAAAGTACTCAGTGCGTTTCCAGTGGCACAGAAGTGCTAACTTAGTAAAGCCTGTAAGCAGATGCAAAAGTTTAACAATAAGCTGAAATCCTTCTAATTTCAATGAAACCACTCTCGGGCATGCCCTTGGAGGCATGGAGAGGTGGTTGGCCAGGGGAAAAACAAGCTCCTGAAAGTGCTTAGCATGAGAAATACCGTTCACAGTGATGTGGGAAATCAAATAGCACTGGGACTGCACAGATCTCTCTTCATCTTCTCCCACTAGAGATATTTTTATTTTGAAAAATGGAAAGAAAAGCAACCTTCCAACCATTACTAGCTATTAAGGTACATTGATATAGGTGCATTTTTACCTGAGCACAGGAGAATGTCATTTTGCCAGAAAGCTACTGTGCTTTTTAACTTTGGTTGGGGCCCCACCCTCAGTAGGTAAGCTATCAATGAGATCAGTGATCACTAAGGAACCGTGTCATTTGTCCAAATGTTAGTAAAATTTATGCCTCCCTGGTGTAAATCCATGTGTTGGTTCCCCATTCACAATAGTCTAGGGTTTTTCTCTAGTCCAAACTCTTGAAAATTTATTTCACTGTAATCAGTTTTGGTGGAAAAAAAAAAAAGGAAGAAAAGAAAGGAAAAAGAAAAGGGGAGAAATTCCCATACAACAAAAACTCCATGACAGCAGAATCCAGACAAACAAATAATAAAAAAATACCTCCTTTAATTTTAGTTGAGTGCCATGGCTTTTCTGGCTTGGCTAAATTAGCTGAGAGCGAGAATCCCCATGCAGTCCCATCCCTGTTCCAGCCCATACAAACAGAGGAAGTGGTTTCCTGGGAACAAAACCCACATGAAAGTTCTGCTGATGGTGCTTTACTTCCCATCATTTCCTCCTCTCTTCACATTTCACACGTAAACCCTCCAGCAGGACAGAGCACCTGGTACCCGGGTCAGATTTATTATCTCATCTGAAAGAAGGGGGACGCAACTCATCACCCATGCTGAGCAAACCAAGTCCCGCCATGGCTCGGTTCAATGCCTCCTAAAATGGCAGAGGGTCATCGCAGATTTGCTTTGGATGGGCTCCATCATAGCGATTGCTGGTGGGACAAGAAGAGCTTAAAGGGCTTTCTCCCCTCCATTAGCTCTGATACGCATCTTTGTCATGATGCCATGGCCATGTGGTCCTCGGGTCATATAGATGCTGTGTCTGCCACTATTTCAAGTGATGCTGTTGCCATGGTTACTTTCATTTAAGAATTAAAAGGTGGCTATCTCAAGTTCAAAGTGGTTGAATTTAAAAACACTTTTGGAGCAACCAAATATCTACAGTGTTCTGGTCATTTCTGGGGTTTCACCTGGCTGCAAGAAAGGATCATACAGGTCCAAGGGATGATGCCATATTACCAGTCTCCCGACCTACCCAATTCTCACTGTGTAACAAAGTATATTTAAGACTATAGAAGGATTAAAGCCTAGTTGTTTCCAGAAGCACCTTTCCCAAGTCATGGCAAAGATTAAAAGACCTTAATGGGTTAAAGCACCCTTCTCTGGGGTCAAGACTGCATCCAGAATATTGACTGGACTGTCTCTTGAATGTGGCATGAACCACACAGGGCAGGGACGTGCCTGTTTTTTGAGGAACGGTGCTGAAGTACGTGCTGTTTAGGGAGCCACAGGACATTTAATAGAGCAATGAAGATAGTGTGATAAGATCAGACAAAGTAATTGGGGAGCTCATAGTCAAAAAGGTTCTGTTTTCAAATCAAAGCAATAATGCCTTTCATTACAAAAATGAGATATTTTGCTGTTTTATTAATTACTTTATGTTAAAATATTGAAAGTCTATATTTTGCAGAACCATGAAGAACACCACAAGGAAAGGTACTCTGCTGAACACCTCAAATGTTAATAAACTGCAGGTCTTACAGCGGTTTCTGTCTTGAAAATTAAGCCTTTAGCATGTGTTTGAAGATTCAAACTTCTGCTGTTTCAGTTAATTAGACAGCTTAAAAAATGCAGTTTAGTGAATTCAGTGCTTGTTTATGTTAAACTGTCAAGGAGTTAAGCAATGAAAAAGTGTGATTTGGGGAACATCTGATTGCAGCCCATGTGGAATTCCATATGTCAGAGAAGCTGGAAAGCATTTTATTGAACCATTGTCTAGAATGTGAATTAATTTCCTACTACTTCATAAAAGACTTCTTAGTAGGGTTGACAAAGGATTTATCATAATTATTGCTCTGGCCTGGATCATGATTATAAATGATACGTGTGTGTATTTTGTTTATAAAATTCCCAGTTTGCAATTAAAACAACCTGTAATTTGCTCTTTCTCTGCTTTCTCGTCAGCGGCTGATCTGAAAATCTACCATTTGTTTTCAAAATTAATACCTGTCAAACATTTCTTTTGCCTTACAGTGCCAGGAAAAGTGAAAAATAAGAAATGTTTGAAAGATTTTAATAGAAGAGGATTGGTACCGAGCTGGTAGAGAATAATGATGCTTCATATTTGTTAGGACAAAAGCTGCAACCACTTTTCTGTGCGTAGCTGTTTCATTGCTCGAGAGCCAAATCAAACACCCTTAATTATGTCAAGCACTAGCAGTTTGTTTGATTTTAATGAAATCACTTCTGAGGTTCCTGAACTTGGTTTTTCTCTAAATTATCACTGAACGTATTTGCATGATTTCTGTTGCAGGTGTGGACGTCACATGCATGAAAAGGATGTGTTAAATTAACAGGATTTAACGTACTTTTCCAGGCGGCGTTCGGATGTGTTTCCAGTCAAGGAACAGAAGCAGCGTTGCAGGATTTACCGGGCCGATATGTCTTGGCTGGTGAATATTGAGTAGTCATACAGCATCAAGTAAAAATAATATGGCCGTATGAGGACAGGAGTAGGTGAGCGCAATCTGCTGTCCTGGCGTGGTGTCCTATGGGGACTGCTGACCCCCAGCAGACGAAAAGGCAACTTCAGCATTCATAAATCAGGTGAATTGAGGATGCAATGAGAGGGGTAAAAAATGGGTCTCAAACATGCCTTGGGTCATCACCCCTGGCAGAAATTTGGCATTTATACAGCTGGGCCTGGAAATGAAGGGTCTCAACCCAGAGTAATGTATGTCCTCTGCAACTCTCATTTCAGATGTGTAGATGATCCTTCAAGCCATAACACTGTGGGCTCCAATAATAAACATATACTAAGGTAGTTCAATCTGGGCACCTTGAGTTCTCTGCCTTTCCTCCTCTTTATCTCTATTGCCTGGGAGATTTCTTTTACATCCCAAATGCTTGACTCGGATCTTTAGGATGCACAAGAGTCTGGGTGAGGAGCTGACTGATTTCACAGAATCATAGAATCATAGAATCATTAAGGTTGGAAAAGACCTCTAAGATCATCAAGTCCAACCGTTAACCTAGCACTGCCAAGTCCACCACTAAACCATGTCCCTAAGCACCACATCTACACCTCTTTTAAATACCTCCAGGGATGGTGACTCAACCACTTCCTTGGGCAGCCTGGTCCAGTGCTTGACAACCTTTTCGGTGAAGAAATTTTTCCTAATGTCCAATCTAAACCTCCCCTGGCGCAACTTGAGGCCATTTCCTCTCGTCCTATCGCTTGTTACTTGGGAGAAGAGACCGACCCCCACCTCGCTACAACCTCCTTTCGGGTAGTTGTAGAGCGCGATGAGGTCTCCCCTCAGCCTCCTCTTCTCCAGGCTAAACAGCCCCAGTTCCCTCAGCCGCTCCTCATAAGACTTGTGCTCCAGGCCCTTCACCACCTTCGTTGCCCTTCTTTGGATGCACTCCATTTCAGATGGATCAGATCGATGTCTTTGGCTTTACAACATTGCTGCTGTTATTAAATCAGCTAGTCTTGTAAATGTGGAAAACTGGTCAAAGAGGATATTCTGAGTCTATTGAAATACTTACGAATGGTAAAGGAAGGGACCTGAGTGGGGCTGAAAAGAAAGTTTTGATAAAATTTAACCCAAAGTAGCATTTTGAACACCAAAAAAATCCATTTAAGGTCATCTTTTCATTTTCTTAACTGTGTACAATAGCTTTAAGTCTTTCAAATTTATTTTTTCCTCTTTGATACCATCTCTAAGTTTGCAGCTGGAACCACAGCCATCCTGGACTCCTTGACTGCTGCAAGAATAAACAATTCTGCAGACATCGTCAAGCCTACAAGTCACTTGTGTCACTTGTGGTTTGGATAAACCCATGGTCTACCGTCTTGGAGATTTTGTCTTAAATGCTGTTGCAAACACAAATGGTACTGGATATACCCAAAGTCAATAGACGGGTAATATAGTAAATGCCTATGCAAAAGCTTTTTCCCCTCCCAGTAAATCAAGCTCCCATTTTCCATTCACAAAATTTGTGTGTCTGTGTGTTGTTTTTGAAGTTGACTGTTTTGGATGGTGTTCAAACATCAATACATTTTTATCACAGGTTGGGTTTTTTTTCATATGAAAGTTAAAAGCCTAATGGGATCGCTGCACAGAGGCGGAATACTTCCAGGGGAGGAAGTAATATATGATAAAAAGAAGGGTGTTCAATTTCAAAGACTTCTAATAGAAAGTTTCAGAAAACCATGAATAGAAAACACTTACACTACTACTGCCAGCCTACATTATGTATATCAAATAAAAAAAAAAGAAAGAAGTTTCTTTTTTTAGCTCTTGGGAGAAATTAAAATAACATACTTGTACCGGAGAATATGCAATCTAAGTGAATGCTTTGTTTATATTTAATACAACACAGGGAAAGTATTTTTTAATTCACCGGAGCAAATCAAGCTGGATACATTTCAGTGCCCTAGACTGACCATTGTAATAAGCCTTGTGCTGGGCCGAATCCTGAGCTTGGCTTGGGTGCCACCGCACTGATTTCACTGATTGGCATCACTGAGACAAAACTCAGACATTAACTAAACCCCTTTTCATAATCTTAAATGTGTTTCATTTCTTCTCACTCCTTCCTTTTCTTGTTTGATGTGAAGTTTTCCAGAGTGTTTTTCCTGGGTTGGGTTCCTAATTTTTTCCCTGGAGACAGGATTGCATCCATCTTCCTGTGAACATTTCTTGTCAGTTCTCTGTCCCAGTTCCATAAATACGTGTGAGTTCATAAACCTATTTTCAAAAGGCCAAGTTTCCTCTGAAAAGAAGAAATTTTTTTACATATGATGAAAGTGATAAATAATAGCTATTTGTATGTGTAATGCAAGGTTTGCGGAACCTTTCGCCAGCTACTGGAACCCATGGAGATGGAAAATGGAGCGCTCGGTTTTGTTTCTGTTTGACGACCTGAGTAGAAACGCTTGGACCATCTGAACAGGAAACAAACCTTTACTCTCGGTGGAAGCATCTCACAAGGGAAATCCACTTCTGCATTCAGCCCAGCAGAAGTTTAGCAAACCTTGGCTCAAACTGTGATGCCAGCTTGCAGGCAAGCTTAATAACTGCACCGGTTTATTTTACTTCTTTGCTTTTCTTTCTCTTTTTCCTTTCTCAGACTTGTCCGTGAGCAAGTCTGGCTTAGCCAGGCCTGTGTATGCACCCGGGCAAATCCCCACCGGGAGGTTTTCCTCCCCCAGGGATGCTCCACGGTGCTGAGTTATCGTTGTGCAGCATCAGCCACCATGGGCATCACAAGGCAAAAAAGGAGGCAAAGGAAGGATGTGGCTGTGTCCCAGAAAGCAGGATTTGTCCCTCATTACATGGGATGTGGCAGGACATTCATTTCAGTGCATCCCATATATATATCCTAGGAAAGTGTATTCACAAACACGCTTGCTAACTCTACCTTGCAGCTGAATTCAAGTGCGTGCAATGGCTTTTCTTCACCATTTTTCGCTAACAATGTTTGGCCAGTATTTATTTGTTTGAGTGTTTGAAGAGGGACTTTTATTCATGCGAATATAGGTATTCATCATGTAAATGAATGTATTTATTCTGTAAAGGCTCACCCTGTCTCTGCTACACTCATGCAGTTACTTGATAGGAATGTGACAAGAGGAAATTGAATATAAAGTCTACTGGACAGCCAATAAATCAGGCTTATATCTTTCTCTCTACCTCAGACAGGAAGGAACCCAGCTATTTTTAAATCTATGGTCCATATAACTGGCCAGAGCTGTTTCTTCTGTTAAAAAGAGGGAAGAAAAAAAAAAAAAAAAAAAGAAAATAAAAACTAACAAGATTTTAAATGTCCTACAATTCCTTAGACTTGCTTACCTAGCTGTGTGCCTGTCCCCCCCGAGGGCATTGCCTCACCTTCCCCGAGATGCACAACATGCTCACGACACAGGCAAAACCCGTTCAAGGACCCAATGTCAAATCCAACATAGGGCATATTCATCAGTCCTAAGCAACTGCTGGATAAAAAATACATCAATAAAGTAGTTCTCAGACCATTGCCAACACTGTGAGCCCTGGTCACGATTCTGGAGCCATCCTGTCCAGATACGACAAATCCTCTCTGTCAAGCAGGCTGTGGCACAGGTCTTTTAAAGTCAAATTTCTCCAGCTCAGAGCGTTTTTGAGTCGGTGGAGCCAGTTACACACGCATGACCTCGCCAGGGCTGCCGGGTAGGAGTGATTCATTCCAAGCAATCCCCCAGTGTGAATCTTTGCTGATTAACATTTTCATTTGTCTTCCTTTAACAAGCAAGTTACTGCTGATGAGGAGATGAGGGATTCTTAAGTTTCCTAGAACTAAATTAACTATTCTTACTCGATTTGCTCTGGCTGAACTTATATTATATTGCCCTCAAGGCAGCTAATTTGAAAAATGTTCTTGGATTTTTTTTTTATTATTTTTTTTCAGTGTTCCTGATAGAGATCCAAGTGCTAATAAGGAGTTAAGTTACATTTCTTGGTAAGATTTCTTAATTGCCAATTCTGGCTGAAACTTGAACAGTTCAGAGATTCTGTTGATTATGTCGGCCTGAATATTATTACATTGAAATCCCTTCAGGATAACTGCAGCTTTTGTTGTATCTATTGCATCATTTTGCTAATGTTGTTCAAACCCAGCACTATAATAATTTTGTGGATTGGAAGGAAATTAACTGTGTCCATAATGCTGTGCCTCTCGAGTAGGCACTGCATTGTAACTGCCTTACAAAAGGTTTTTTGGTCGTGTTTGCTCCACCACACGGGTGAAGCTTCACGATGTTTTGAAGGAAATATTCATCAGTCTGTAATTCTTCACCCAAACAGCTCAAATATTTTAGGACAGTGTGGGAGAAGTGCCTGTGTCTATGAGCTCAGAAACAAGGGCTCCAAAAGAGTTAAAATCCACATTTTCTCCAGGGACATCTGATTTGGGAAGGCTGCTCTGGTCTGGTGGAGATGCTTATGCTAGGGTTGGGTGCTCTAGGAGGGAGACGAGCACCTGGAGTGAGTCCACCCAAAAATAGACACTGAAATATTTCTGCACAGATGCAAGGCAGAACACCTGGCACCTTTGAAGGCCAATAAGTGATTTCAGGCAGCAGATCAGTATGTCGAGATACACATGGCATTACCCGTTTCCCAACCCCTCCCAGGGTCCCTGTCCCCATACGGCTTTCAAAGCAAGCAGCTGCAGTGGGACATGTCCTCGGACACGGAGCGATGCTCATCCCAAGGCAAGGCATGGAAATCAGCCGGGACACCGGGTCAGCCTGTCTGCACGAGGTCTGCGGTGCCTCAGCAGCGTACCTGCCGCTCCCATCAGAACTCATTTAAAAACATGCTATTTCTACGCATGCACCAAAAAAAAAAACCACCCTTCAGACATATCATCCGTTACTCTGAGTCACCAGCAGCTTCAGAGGCCATTTGTTCAATTTGAAAAATCGCGTCTCTGAAGGTACAATATTAGCTTTAAGCTGCAGCTATCACTGTCTCATATATCAGCTCATTAAGAACACAGCTCGTCTCGATGGGGCCGATGCAGATGATAAGAGACATCAAGTAGCAGCCCGTGACAGGAGGAGCACGAGAGCCCTGGCCAGGCTGATTGGACTCAGCTGTCCTTTCCTCCCCATCCCCGGCTCCACGAGGAATTCACAACTATGTCTTATTTTCATGGTTGCTTTTAGATTACTCTCACTCCAGTCGCAGTGAGGTTTCTTGTTTGTTTTTATTCTCTTTTCAGGAAATGCATCATTTTCTTCCTCGCCGCTTGTAAAACTTGGCGTGCTCGCAATGTGTCCTCTGCAAATTCAAATCCTTGCTCCACAGAAGAAATGTGTTTCTTGTTTTCCTGGTGTCGTTTTCTCAGAAGTAATTTCTGTATAAACTTTCCACCTTTCTTCTCCTGCTGTTTTCTGTCTTGTGTTCAAAAGGCCTTGAAACAGGTCAATTTTCTGTTTCCTCCTATGGTACAACAATCTTTTTAGTAAACATGATAAGCATCTCTGTTGAAGATGCAAAAATAATCCACCGCTGCTGGCTGCATATTCCCGTCATGTTGGGTAGGCACCAGGAATAAGCAAAAGATTACTTACAACCCACAAAGTCTGATTGGATCTCTGAGATGAATACAAACACTGGAAAAATACAATGGATGTCATTAGAAATTTTCATTTATTCTGTATTTATATGTACTTGGTGATTTGCAGTATTCCCTAAACCTGGGAGGAATGGCACAAATCTTACGCTAAATGGAAGCCCTACGGGTGACAAACGTGGGCAGGATTAATAAGATATTTCAGAGTCTCAGGAATTTTGCTTCTGTAATATTTGCTGTTGTTTCTCATGACCCCCCTCCAAGAGGAAAAGCAGTTGCTGTTGTTTTGAAAGCACAAGAGCAGGGATGATTTTGTCACTGAGATTAATGAAATCATGTTTTCAGCCTTGGTTTCTGAACTCCGCTACTGACCTCCTGTGTGGCCTGGGTGGGGTCTTTCCATCTCCTTATCCTCCATTTTCCCCTCCAACAATAAACTTGGGACTATGTCCCTGCTGCAACAAGAAGCAGCTTGAGAGCACTGTGAGGAAAAGATACAAAATGGCAAAATGTGAATTTTTCTTTTGTTCTGTGAAATTTTGGTAAAAAAAAGGAATTTTCCATGCAGGGAAAATGAGACCAAAATCTGAGTCGTTTGTTGCCCTGGTTATTTGGTGCATTCACGGTTTCGTCCTCCAGCACGCAGGCTTTGTGGTGTTCAGACCCTGCACCGCAGTGCTGTCTCCGTGCAGGTGATGCTGTCACGCGCATGTCACGTCTGTGCAACGCAATTTTCTCCTAAAGTGTGAACAGGTTCTTGCGAGGTGAAAAGTTCAGATCAGAAATATTTCCATCCTGAGCCTAACCTTCCTGCCATCAAAACCGATTGCCAGATTCCTATTGATATAAGTGAAAGCAGAATCAGCGCTTGCATAATGGCGAGCTTTGTTTTTCGTGGTTTATTATTACTATCAGTGACTCCTGTGTTACTGAGGGTTTATTCACGCTGTCTCCTGGATATCTCTCTCTCTCTTTTCATCTTCATTTTTGACTTCTTTGCACTGTCCCTGCTTGGGTGGATGAGATCATGGACCTGGCAGTGTTGCTTTTGGACAGGCTCTCACCTTATCAGATGGGATCAGAGTATCCCATCTATTTGACAAAGCTGCATATCCAGTGAATTCTGCATTTCGTAGGAGCTCAGTTACCAATAACGGTGTATTTGTTTATGGACCTGAGTTTCTCTTTGGTGAGAAAACGCCATAGTGAATGAGCTCGCCTGCCCCGTGCACCCCGGGAAGCAGCTCCGACACGCTGGGTTGGGAGCCCGGGAAGTGGGGAGGGAAAGCAGCCAACCCTGAGAGCGAACGCGGTAGCAACTGCAGGGTGATGTTTTTCTGTCATCTGCTTTGCCGTTCCCAAATGCTGTAAACTAGAGATGGCCAGAAAAACAAGGGGAAAGGGTGCTTCCCCCCCCCCGCCCCCCCATTTGGTCAGAATTTGAAATGTTAAGAAATCTTTTGCTGAATCTCAGAGTAATGCTTGATCCGCTGCTGTTCCCATGTAAATGGGAGAAGTTGGGAAAATATCATATAACCCCACGACTTCTTAAAACAAGAGTCTTCTAAAGAATGAGAACCAAATTTTGTCCCCCTCCGTTTGTCTTAAAAAAGATCACAACACTCCAATTTGGACTGCATTTCAGCTTCCAGTGTAGCTCTCTGAAGGACGAAAGAGTCTATAGTGAGTGATAATCTAATTTATTAGCACTAGGACTCAGAAAACCGAGGTAAGTATATGGGAAGAGAGAAAGGGAAATGCAGGAGAAAATAGGAGAAGATAGATAGAAACTACCAAAAATACGTTCTTGTGACTGAACTCCTCAGATCCTTTCACTGATGAGCACACTTTTCAGCACACTTCTGGCAGCTGAGCTTTCCCTGGGCTTGCAAGCCCACTTTCAAATGGCCAAGCCCACTTGGGGTCCTGACCCCTGGTTTGGGATCCATAGCTGGGAGGGATGCTCCAGGCAGATAGACAGCCTTTAATGCACACACTGACCCAAAATTTCCACTTCTTAACGAGTAAAAATGGCAAGAGCTGATGTCAGTGACTTGATCCTATGAATTTTATTCCAGTTGCCAAGGGAAAACTTTATCAGATGAGAAGGTTTTGTGGCATTTCTAAAGACAGGCAAGCTTTGAGTTCACCTGACACTCACCAGAAGCAACGCTGATTTACTAGGAACAATATGTCTAGGGATGAGCGAGGCAGCGTGCTTAATCGCATGCCTTCACCCAGCACCTCCAGCTGGCATCACACCAAAAGGATTCAACATTCAAAACATTCCTTTGTTTTTCTTTGGGGTTTTTTCTTTCTGCACTTCTAAGTCCCAACCAAGATGAGAAGAGCCCAGAGCGCCGTCAGAGAAGACAGTTCACTCTTCACCAGCAACAGGGGGAGAAGAAAATCAGAACATACTTTCAAACCAGATAAACCAGTTCCCAATATTTATCTTCTGTGATGCACCAGTTTCATTTTTGCTAAGTGAATAGCTCATTCTCTCTTCAAAATCCGCTTGCCAGAAAGAAGATTGATTAAATAAAGGAAAAAAGAACATCCCCAGAGCCAGTAGCTAGTTAGCAGATGAACTGTCGTCAATGGAAGGAAGGCAGAGGATGATTTCTACTAGTCAGAGCCTTTCCACAGTGATGAAGAGGGGAAAAAAAACAGGGTAAGTTTAAGACAGGGTTGACCTGTTTAGGAAAAAGATCACATGAAGTGATTGATTATACTTGGAGAGAATTTGACTTGACAATCCAAATTTTTCCCCTCGATGAACTGTGTGAAATCCCCCACTGCCATTTCCAGTACAATCTGCACCTTTTGAAGAAAAGCCTAAAACTTTCTCCAAAGGCAGGTGATTTGTTTTCCATGTTAGAGCTTGCAAAAACGTGAATTCTACCACACCTGCGTGCAGAATCAGGGATCCCATGATCCGAGTTGTGTTATGCATGAAAACCAAGGTGCGTACGAATGACGAGTTTACGACGGTACCAGCATGCTCTGCCGCTGAGCGAGCCTGTCTCTGCAGAGGAGGGTGAGGTTACAGCTACACCGGGAAATAAATCTACTAAGGCAGACGCTATCAGTATGCCATGAGATAGCAGCCAGGGGAATTCATCACCTATCTCTGATTTCTTCTCTGGTGTGCTGGTTTCTCAAGTGGAAGCAAAGCATTTATAACCTTTAACATCCTCTCCTGTTAAGGCAGGGAGGAGGAGAAGTGGGCACCGACCCTTCAGCTGCTGGTGGGACCTCCAGAGAGAGTCCTCTGTCCCAGGCTTCAATCACTCAGAAGAAGCACGGTAAACAGACTAAAGGGATTTACTCCCTTAACTAATTTAGTGTGAGCGAGAAGAGAGGCATCACCTCCGAACGTGAGGTCAGGGAGGCAGGAAACTGCCTTGAGTCCCCCACAGCATCCCTCTGTGGGGTGGTCGAAGGGGAATGGGGATGCAGGAGACCTGGCTCTTACCCACCGAGTCAGCCAGAGGGAGGAGCTCCAGCACACAAGTGCAGAGCAGCGGTGAGAGCTGACTGCTGCAAGTCCAAAAGACCAAAGGGACCGAATCCAAAGCTGATTTATTTGCCCTCGCTTTCGCAGGCACTAGAAGAGCCCCCAGCCAGCCGGTCCATTCTGAGGACAAGGATGTGCAGACTCTGTTTTACCCCCTGTCACCAAGAGAGGGATCCTTTCGCCTGTCCCTGGAGGCTCGCCTGACATTTCTTTTAAAAATTAAGCAAACAAAGCCGTGTGAGTTGAGTGAAAGTGCAATTACACAATGCTTTGAAGTGCCTTGCTAATCCTCTTGCTCCCTCGGGACATGAGGCACAGGTTTGCAGAGTGACAGCCACATCGCTTCACCCAAATGTTGACACTGGCTCACAGCAAAGGCGGTGGAGGAACTGCTGCCTCAGGACAACGCTGTGCACATCGACAGAAAGTGGCTCAAAAACCCTGTCCAGACAGCCAACCCTTTGCTTCTACCATGAGCAGAGAAGGAGGAGAAATCCCAGCAGAGATGATAACCCCAATGGATGCAGAAGCAGCCAGTATTGGTGATAATTATGAAGCCAGCCTAACCTCCTGGGGATGAAACCAAAGGAGGCTATGGTAGGAACGTGGTCTCTATACTATTTTAGGATACCTCAATACAACTCCTCGGATGCTCTAAGAAGAAGTAAAGCCAGGTGAGGCTGGTGTGGATTCTACCCTGCCTGTCGTCTTCTTAAACCTGACACAGCTCTGAAAGGAGCTGTGGTTTTGCCTCCTGCCTTCCCAGCACCTCCTTCTCGGAGCCAAGAGATGCCCCAGCTGCAAAGGGAGCAGCAAGCCACGGGGCTCGCAGAGGGACACGGGAGAGGCGTTCCCACCCACCTCCAGCACATTGGCAGAGCCATTTGCCCCGATCTATTTACACAGCGTTTAATGCTCTTGATGTCGGTGTGGAGATGTGTTAATAACCCAATTAAACTGTTCATCCAGTTATGTCAAATCCAATCGTTTGAGGAAGGCTTGTGTGTTTTGCTTTGTAATTCTTGTGCCGCATTACAGCGTGCAAAAGTGACGTCCTTGTGGCTGACACTTAGCCCCAGCTCATCAACGGGATCTCATGCAATATTAGGCAGTGAAGTGCTAACATCTAAAGTTGTCTTGTATGAACACCACCTGCGCTAGCTGACCGCTTCCTCCCCATCATGAGGATGGAGGCAAAGGCACCTAAGCACATGAGATCATGCGTGAAACTTGGCAGAAGGTGCTCAGGAGCAGGTCGTGGCCTTCTAAGGTGGGAAATGGCAACGCAAGACCTTGTCGAGTGAGCTGCAAAAGGGTGGGATTAAGTGTCGATGGCACGGACATTTCATTGATGGCAGGACAACCCAGCAGCTGCCCACTGGTAGGGCACAGTGCAGTGTACGTGGCACCTACCACACCGGCTGTGGCTACGTGCAGGCAAGGCTCAGGTCTGCCTGAACATGCCCGTGCGTGGCTGACACAACTGCGTCTCTGCTTTCCCACCCAGCAAAGGAAGGCAGGAATGTTTCCCTGCCCCACTCCGTTGCTTGGGAGGCTCCAGTCTCTCCCGTCTGTGAAGGGATCACAAGTCCGAGGCATGGTTTTGCAGAGGTGTTTACCAGAAAAGACCAGCTATTAATGTCCCTCTATCATTACCCTTGGCTGTCACCCGCTGGATGTGAGAAGCCTGTGAAGCACAGCACATGTGCAGGTATGTGAGTGTCCATATATATCCATATATGCAACAGACCTATGCATACGTATCAGTGTATGAATCACCTGATATTTAAATGATGTGCTTTGCATTTCCTTTAGATTGATCTGACTTCCTTCTCTACTGATCAAAATCTGTAAGCTCTGAGTGTCCTCAACACTGTCCTCTCAACTACGAATTTAATACAAACTCTTCCTGAAGCAAAGAAATTGAAAACTGTGTTATGTGGTTCCACTAGAAGAAAACATCTCCCCTCCAGACAGTTCTTAAGCATGTACTTAACTGTAGGCATGTTTAATACCAGCTGGTATCCACAGAGCTGAAACGCATCAATAAAACTGAAGTCAGCTTCAACAATTCACTTAAGGGCTGTTCTGAACAGGGACCGACTTAAGCATGTGCTTAAATATTTTCTTGAATCTAAGCCTATATTAGTGGAAAAGTCATTGTTCCATACTAGATTTTTATATGTCTGTGACTTTAGGATAGTTTTAGTATTCTCAATAGATCACTTCTTCGGATGGATTCCTCCACTCATCGTTAATATTTGGCGTCAACTGTCTTTCTTTCTCATCCATTCCCAGAGACAAGGAAAAATTTTCCCTTCTTTCCACGGATGTATTTATGTTCCCCATGGAAATTCTTCTCTATGATATATGAACTATTTTCAGAGAAGTTTAGCAAAGCCTAAATCACAAAGGGGAAGAAAACCTCCTCGGCTTGAGTTCATAAGGGGAAAAGTTGGGATTGCAGTGACCTGTAGTGTGAATTTTTTTCTCGAGTTTAATTGTTATTTCCATTCAAATCCCTTATATCCTTAGCCATAAATAAGACTCCTGAATAATCTTAATTTTTGTCCCCATATCTGCCTCCCGTAAAATTAGGAGGGAATATTTAGGATCTGTCAAGAAGACAAAGTGTCCTTTATGGTGGCCGAATGAAAGAAAGAATATAACTTTGGGAGAAAGCAACATGCTTTTCTTCAGCGTAGGATTTCCTCCACAGAGACATCATCACAGACTGTCAGAAGCTGGGCAACTCTCCAAAGGTTAGAGACAGGGCCAAAACTTATAATTTCTGCTTTACAGAGGGCCATTTCTGTCTCTGAGATTTTAAATACTGTCTCACCGCAGCTGTGAAATTCAGAGCTTGCAGATTGCAGCTAGCACAAGACGTTAGCTCGCCAGCCTGGGATATTTCGCATCTAGGGCTGTACAAGCTATTTCTAGTAAACTAGCTGGAAATGAGTTTTAAAGTGTGAATGCCAGGACAGACGCAGCCCGATCTTGCGAGATGACTTGCAATCGTTGCAACCGCCATGGGAAAGCTCAGCTCCGCCGCCCTCCGCCTCCCTCCCTCTGCTGTGAGACGCATGGACCTCTCCGCAGAGTGCCCACACCAAATCACCCTCAAACCCGCTTCCCCGAATAACCTCCCTCGCCCTCTCCTTGCAGAGCCGAGTGTGGTCCGCTCAGCCGGGTGCGTACCTCCGTGCCGGGGGAGCTGAGTCACCTAATTGTTGTTGGGGTGTTGTGCGCAGCCCGGGACACAGGACCCTTTGTGTGAGAGCTCTGCAGAGACACAGGAAGACGTGCGGTCTCGAATATTTCACATGTGAAGTTTCCGTGGTCCTTAAGGTCACCCTCTGGATCGGACATCCACTTGGGGCTCAACTCCTACGCCTGCCGCGATGCCTAAGCCAGAGAGAGCTGATGGAGAGGAGCCAAGCTGTTCTCAGGCCACCCAGGAGAGATGCACCGCTTACGAGACCCAAATGATTCTCTCGTTAGCCAAGGATGGGGCTAGGGTGTAGCTGCCCTTGACTTCACCTTCAATTCTAGGGCAAACCCCTCTCTTAAGAAAGGGGGTGTCATCTGAAGACATGATCCTCGCTGTATATAACACCACATCCACATCTCTGTGTCACGTACGCAGGACTGCAGAGGTTTGCACAGGACTCTCTGCAGCCATGACCTCGGTTTTGCATCCGAGCACTTTTCAATCGATGCAATGCGACCCAGTGAGAAACGGAGCCTGGGAAAGGTCTGCGCAGCCCAGCCCGTATCTCCAGTGGTCGCCCTTTGGGCCAAAAACAGAGCTGCTGGTCTTACCCTCGCTGGGGCAAAGTGAGCCAGGATTTATGGGTTCACGGGTGCTGCTCTAAGCCCTACACGCGCACACAAACAAACACACAGGAACCCCCAGTTCATCGGCTCACAGATCCTTCCCAACCTTAGGAAATAAGAGGAGATGGATTTTCCCTTAGACATCATTACTGTGATAGAGTTTGGGAGGCAAACGCACAGCCCTGGCACTGATCCAACCAAGTAAGTCTGGGATAAGTTTTCTTTCAAGAATTTCAACCCATTCGTGTACTTTCTTAATGATCCAAAGTCTTCAAGGAGTTGCCTTTTAGCTTTAGCTCCCTTTCAATATTTGTCATGTGTGTCAAAGTTGATTCTTTATGTTTCCTCTGTAGCTTAACACTCTCAAGGAGAAACTTCATTTCTTAGACTTTTGAAAGATATTTTTCCCCTAGTGATTTCTTTTATTAATGGAAGAAAAGATGATCACTTTTAAAGTAAGCAGCAAGAATATACCAGGGTAAGAGCGGAGGCAGCATACTTCATTTGGAGACTTGATGCTAACGTCCTAGCGTGAAGAAATCTTAATGAGGTATTGGAAAAGGCCATGGAGTCACTTATTCCTCATTATGGTTAGGTAGATAAGCAAGTTTTGATGCAGAACTGATTCCTTAAAGCCACCTGAGTAGAGAGAAAATAATTTCTTTTTTCTTTCGGGTGCGGGGCAGGGTTGAGTCGCTCACGCACATTGTCCACATGCACCAGTGCATCTGTTTATATTGTGTACCAAAGGTGAAGGCTAAATGGGCCGCTCTGGGATGGAAGCAGAGCAGGGTCAAAGGGAACCAGAAGACGCATCTCAGACAACACATGCACCGTTCACATCAGTCTGACGTACCAAGAGACTTGGACCCACTGCGGCACGATTGGTGTGGGCAGTGACCACGTGTCCAGGCTGCTGAGTCCTTGCAAACTCTGGACAAATGTCCTACACCAGGCGGTACTGCTAAGGAGCAAAACCCTCCGACTTCTCCAGGAACTTTTCTCACAACATGCCTACACCTTCAGAAACTCAAGGACAGGCTAACAGGTCTTCAACATTTGCTGAGCCAGCGGGGTGGAGGGTGACTAGTCCTGTCTTGATTAAAGACTTGACAAAAGCATTTGATAGAGCAAGGTTGAGCGAACAATACAACAAAGCCCTGTTAGATGCCTGCCCAGACAAAGCCTGCGTATTGCAAATTAAGCACTCGGGGAAGCTTGCCTGAGTCCTGAGACAGGGAGGAACAAAAGTCCCCCTCCAAACACTCCCTCTTGCTCCTCTTGGCCCTTGGCCCCAAGAAGGTCAGACCAGCAGGAGCTTCTACAGCCAGGAGCCCAGGCCCATGTCTAGGGTGGCAGGAGAGCACCTCCAACACCAGCTCCTCGTCCTTTCCTGTCAATGCATTCAACTGGTTAGTTGCTTGCTCTGAACCAAAGCTGGGATTCTGCAGCTTGCACACACCCTGCAAATACCTGATCTCTCCGTTCTCTAAGAGCCATCTGTAATTAAAATGCATGTTTTTCCCTCAGTCACAGGCTTTACTTTGGGGTTTTTTTCCCAAGCAACAGAAATCATATATGGATACAAAAAGAATTAGTCCATGAGACTTCAGAGGGCTGACTCACATCTCAGTCTGGTCTTGGGCTGTCTCTGTTCAGCCACAAGCCTTATCAGACAAAAGTATTTTTGCATGCTTTGCTACATGATTGCATTTCACACTCTAAGCACAATTATTTTCTTAATTTATATAAACTACAACTACAGGTTTTTTCCGCTTTGTTTCTTTGTTTTGCTAACAGCTGACCTGCTGTTTCTTATTGATGCTCAAGCCATAAGCAAAATACCTCTGAAATAAGCTAAGAAAATACAACTGGTCAATCAAAGGTTTCAAGAGACCCACCATGCTGCAAAGGGGGACAGAGAAGCTAGGTGCCCTGTTTTAAGCTTTAACATAGTCTGTCACTATATACTCTCATTACATCCAGAGTCATCTGGCTTAATTTGGTTTGCCAGGAATTTACTTTAGGATAGTTTAGAGTAGGATCAGAGTCACCAGGCTTCCACCCCCCCCTGCCCCTTTTAGGACAGAAGATAATAATAGAGGATTTTTTTCCATGAAAGCATATGCAATTTCCTCTCTAGCCATCCAAAACAAATAAGCAGGAGATTTCCCCATGTTTAAAACAGGGTTTTCTACTGACCTTCCCTGCAAAGCACTTTAGGAGAAATCAATGAAAAATACTCCATAAGAAGTGGGTCACAATTGCTGTTATTGTTACTTAGAATTTATGTAGGGTCTAATCTGAAACCGGACACAACAATTAAGGGCTTCTCTTTGCTCTTTTCATAACAAAGCAACTATGTTTAACCATAGGTATGGTTAAATTTGAATAAATCTGGTTTGTATACAGAGGCATTTCATGTTTATTAATAATTATTGTGCCCACAGTGTTTAGACCAATTCCAGATATAAGCTATAGCAATGTACAAACACTTCTCTCATTGGCATAATTGAGTCAACATGACTGACTTGGCTTTCCCATTTTTTGAACGACTGTAATTACATCAGTGCAAAACTGGATACATGAGCCTCAGTTTGTAGCAAAGCAAAGATGGACAAAAGTGAGGGTAATGCTTTCAGATCTCATGGGGAAAGAGATTTAATTGGCCCGTAATTTGATGAGTCTTTGCAAATTTCTTTATCTAGTACCTCTGCTTGGGCAAGCAACTGCTGGGCTATTTTTAAGTCACATTCGGGACTCACTGGTCTAAATCCTCAGTAGAAGGAAACCAGTGATGTCTCACCCCCACTGCAGCACAACTCAACCAAGGATGGCTTGTAAGGAAAACAGAAGAAGCCTTTTGGGCGAGTTTGGAGAGTACTCTCTTCAGGCAAAAGTTGCATTTGCCAAGCAAGCTGACAGCTAGTCTGGAAGAAGCAATCTGCTGCAGGTGGATTTCACCTCCCCTAATGCTCTAAAGCACAGCCCTTATCCAGCTCCTCCTATATAATCAAAGGGTGATTTCACCCATCCTAAAGCTTGTTCCTCAGGTGGTTGGAAGTTCAGCTCTCTGAAGATGCTTTGCTTTCCTTGCAGATTCTGGAGACAGTTTCGATGGCACAGCATAGACCAGGTACTGAGTTGTTATGTGACTAGTGTTGATTGAGATGAATCCCGCGCGAAGTGCCCTGCCCAGGTTTGCATGAGTAATGGTAGAGATGTGAAGAGATCTCCGGGAAATAGCATCCTCACCTCTGCGCTTTGGTGTTTGGGGATGTGATTACAACATTTTATGCAGTGCATACCGGATCCGCATTGCCTTCAGGACTCAGATCCTTGCGATGGAAACAAGTGACTCTGTCTGATGAGCTCAGAAAAACAGTGTGAGGATGCTGTTACCATGACATGGCTGATCACTGAGTCCCTGTTACTGCAAAGACCTCCAGGAAGATCTCACTGATGTGGAGCTCTTAGTGAGACAGGGACAAAAAAGAGAGAGAATATTTTTCAAATTATGGTTAATTGCTATAATATAAACAAAATGTGTTAAGATCTGATGTGGCTCCAAACAGCCCTGCCAGAAAAGAGCCCTGATCTATTCTGTGAGCACTGGTGCTGGTACAGGCAGCAGGTGCTGGTACAGGAAAGCCCAGCACTAGAGCCCTCGTGTATTTAAGTTTCTGCAGGACTAACTCTATCATTACCATCAAAGCCAATGCTGCACAGCTCAAATGTACAGAGGAAGGTACAATAACAAGTAAGAGAGAATAAGGATGGTGAAATATAAACTTTTTCTATTCTATATATCTACCTTTAGGGAGGCGGATGCTATCAGTTGCCTACTCAGCATCTCGCTCATTAGGTCTCTGCTGTGCTGATGGATGGGTGTACGAGCAGCTGAGACAAGTGGAAAGCCAACGCCAGCTTTTGCAAGAGATGAAGAGCTCCTTACGCACTGCGAGATCACAAATCCATCACACAAAGTCTAATGAGGGGGCTGAGCCAGTACAAATACGACTGTTTAACAGTTTATTTTAACCATCCAATGAGAATGAAATAACTCAAAAGGATTCATGTTGCCAACAATCTGTTGGGTTTTTTTTTTTTTTTCCCCTCCTCCCCTCCTGGCATGGTATTTGTTAGAAATCATGATTTTCCTTAACTAAATGTCTTGTGGTCTCCTTAGCTTTGTTTCTTAACAGGGTTGTCTTTATGTTAGTTTTCTTTGGCTTCCCAATAGAAGAGTAACAGATTTCTTTTGAAGTTTTTATTGATGAATGAGCTCCTATAAATAACTCTCTGTGGCAGCAGCTTGATCTCAGAGTTTACTCTGGAATAATAGTAGCAATGGGAATGGAGGAAATTTATGGCAGCATGACATGAAATAGTTTAATGGGCTTCATACTGTTTAACTTAATCTTTACAGATGTAAAAACAGAAATACAATTATTTTAACAACTATTATTACATATTGCTTTTCTAATGAAAGCAGCAACTTAGTAAGCAATTGAAGATAGGTAGTGAAGAATTAAGGACTCCACCTCATTGCAGATTCAGGAATTAGTGGGTATTTGCAAATCTTCATCTGAAGAACCAAGGCAGATGTGAGGTCACTGGGGAGGATGAGTCTACAGGTGGGACTTGGTGCTTGCATATAAAGCTGAGTTTTTAGGTTTTGGATCGGAGCTTTGGATCAGGATGCAGATGCTTGAAGCTGCCTAAAACCAGTGGAAGCGGTGGAGCCCTGTCTTTGGAGACAAAAAAAAAGAAAAAAGACCCTCAGTGTTTTCTTCCATGCCCCCTTATTTCCCCTGTCTGCTTGGTGAGGAGCTGATCCCAATCCCACCAAAGTCCATGGGTACCTTTGGTGACACTGGGGGACACTTGGCCGCATCCCTTTTGTCTTGTAGCCCCATGAGCGGTACAGCTGTAATCCTCCCTCCCACCTTCGGAGCAGAAACAGGTATTACACTCGCACCAACCAAAGGATGGAAAGGACGGAGGGAGATGATGAAAGCTGAGCATAATTTCCAGGCTCCAGCCCCTCTGATACTGACCCGATAAAAGGGAATTTAACTGCTTACCATCGCAAGTCTGCTTGTCTTTGCTTGTTTCTTTAGGGCAATAGTGATCATGCCCCTTAACATAAGGATGTTAACATAAAGATGGCCCAGATGTGCCTCTTTTACTTGCATAAACTCAGGAGGGTGATGCTGGAAGAAAGGAAAGGAAAAGCTTAAAATCATCTGGCTAAATGCTCAACCCGCAGGCAGGCTGGCATTTAACCCAGCTGAGGATCCGGCCAGAGGACTTCGGCGATCAATGTGCGAGGGATGGGTGTAAAATCCAGCACTGTAATTACTAGGAAGAGGCACAGGACCTAATTCAAACGTAAGATTTCCTTTGCAGGGGTTTGAATATGGCTTGTAGCCAACCACAGCTCCGTTGCGCTTTTTGGTGCTTTGCAAAGAGCTTGAGTAAATATTGAAACATGTTGATGCTCTGCATAATTTCTATAACAATAGCTGACTGCTAATAGTGTTGTTTCCTCCTTGAGGGAGCATTATTTGAAATGAAATTGCAATGAAAATTATTAGCATTGTGTTTTCAACTGTCTCTTTAGTGGGAAATTTGCATTATTCATAATGCCTTCCAATCCACAGAAGTTGCCCGTGCAAGAAATAACTTGCAAATTCTTACTCGATTTCCAAAAATGTGGGAAAGTTTATTTATTTCTCCATGCATTCCTGATTCGCAATGTGCTCTCTAAAAATGTCGCTAAGATTTAGGCTAACCAAGCTCATGCTAAATTTAGCAACTATATTTTAAATAAACATTCTTTACGCTTTACTGAACTGGCTTTGAAGCTGGCTTAAAACAAATTGCGTTCACATGAACATTAACAATGTTTTACTTTGGACTAAGTGAACATCTGAACAAGTAATAATGTATTATTCAGTATAATCTGAAAATGAGATTTAAGAGATGTAATTCAGCCAATTTAGGAAAGATTCCTATAAGGAATACCAAACCAGATTTGTATTTATTTCTGGAAGAGTCCATTCTGTTCTCCTTGACCACACAAAACTTTCTTCTGGTGTCTTTAATATTAGACACTGGAAGCTACGAGCCTCGGTGAAATCAGCTGTGACTTAGCACGCATTGCGTTTGAGGAATCTGGCCCATTTTAAAGCACTTAATGATTTGTCTGGATAAAGCACTAAAAATATACTGCGGGGAGCAATTATGCAATGTCCAGACTGATGGATTGCATAACCTCATAGACCTTTTCCATCTGTAACTTCTCTAATTCTGTGATCTTGTCTTCTTGCTCTTTCACTTAAAATCAAATATGTGATCTGCTTAATATCCAAAACGCTGTCTCCCAGGAGATCTGTTTGCTGGGTGTGCAGGGCTATGAATCAAGTAAAGAAGCAGATCCTTCTCCCCCTCTCGTTTCGGGAATTGGCTGTTCTTCACGACAGGCTTAGGAGCAATTAGCGGGAGGCCAGTGGGTTTTGGTGTGAAAAGGGATGCTCTCCCTGTTGTGTGTCTTCCTTGGTAAAGGGTGGAAAGAGAATTGACTATTAAAAGGGGATGGGGGGGAAGTTAAAGCAGTTAAAGTCCCTTAGGGTTATGTCACGTTGAAGTCAGACATGGACAGCCATGCACTTCGAGTGACAAGTCCTGAAAGTGGCTTCTGCTCACGTGTAAATATTTGATTATTTTTTTTATATGCTATGGGACCAACTTTAAGAGAACACACACTGAGCGTATTTAAAGACTGGAAGCCCCATTTATGAGAAACTAAATTCCTGTATTATTTTAATATGCCAAATTTTCAGTTCCTCTCATAGGAAACCTGTGTTTGGAGCGAAGCTGCTCCGTGAACTGAACGACTCTGCTGTGAGCCTCTTCCACTGTGTGCTCTTCTCTGCTCCTACGAGTTAAAATTGGCTGCAGACCTCGGAGACGTGAAACCTTGCTCGGTTGGGAGAGGTCATTCCTCTCCAGTGGAACGGAAAGGCATATATATCGCCCACACAAGAAGTACGCTGTTTATACTGCATCATAGACTATTTTCTACATTTCTTCACAGTATTTCAGACTTGTGTTTATAGCCAACCCCAAGAGGTTGGGAAAGCCAGGAGGCGAGAAGATTCCAGGGATGAGTTAAATACTGGGTGGCAGTTTTGTGTTTGGCAGCTGCTTTTTTGGGTTGTGAAACAGGTGTGAAACCATTGACATCAATTAGTTGCAGCTTGTCAAGTCCTTTATATCTGTATGGCATGTTGTCTGTTTTGTACTGCACAGCACCAAAATTCCCAGGATGCATAGAATATTAAAGGATGCTCGGTTACATCCAAATGGCAGGTACTGGTGTATTGACATGCACGCTTATTTCTCTGCACCGAAGTGCTGTTGTTTTTATTGTACTATTACTTCTTCTCCTCTATATATAAACAGATGACGTGCAAAAGCCGTGTGCGGTTAGTCATTCTGCGTGTTGGCAATAAGAGCCTTTTTCTCAGTATTCATCCCCTGCAAGTTACATCGATGGACTGATCCCAATTAATTCCAAATTACCACTCAGAACTATTCACTTGGTTCTGAGTTCATTCAAGTTAGTGTCACTTTCTTGCAGAATGTGTTAAGTCTACTAATTTTATTCTCCCAAGTGAAACCAAAATCAGGCCCAGTGTGGCTTTTAAATACTGCAGCTGTACTCGGTCCCACTCCACTACAACAAAACAGAAAAAAAGTCAAATGCCACTGAGTGCAAAGCTTCACAAAAAATAAATTCCCATTGCATAGAAAAAGTTAAATCTCAAAAAAAATGTGCCTGTGGTAAAAATATACATTGTGTACAGACCAAACTGCAATCCTAATGTAACACTTACTCCTTCAGGGGAGGGTTTTTAAAGAAGCAAAAAGGTTTTTCTAGGAATAAACCACCTTGTGTCTGAGAGTGTAAATAACCACTGGGGGCAAAACCCTTCCGTGGGCCAGGCTGCAGGGAGTCCAGGGATGCAGGATCCCCACCTGTGGGTACCGGCTCTAGAGCTTGATGGAGACCCAGCTTCGCACGTCCTCGGAGGCAGCGTTAACCTCCCGTTTCACACACATGCCCAGCTCCTAGCACGTGCCAGCAGCTGGGGGTGGAGAGATGATTTGAGGTCTCTGCTGGGCAAGAACTAAGCTGGGATTTTATTTAAATAAAGTCTGTCTTGCAAATCTATATAAAAAGCCCCTTTCTCCTTTTTTATTCTCTCTTTTTTCACAGTGAGAAGCTGTAGCTCTGCCTATCCAGGGATCCGCCTATGAGCATCTTTCTTTCGGGAAACTCAACATCAGTTCCCACCTTTTGGAAGTTTTCTGTACTTCCCCACGTGAGAGCTCTTTGCCTTGCGTTGAGATGAACCCCCCTGAGCTCCTGGTCCGGATGTCAAGGCAGTTTGATGCCGGCCTTCTGCTGCAAAAGCTGAATCACAACTCACCTGAGAAACCCCGATTTCCAATAGTCGGGGTGCTGGTTTAAGGACAGGCTTTGCTAGTGAGACGGGCTGGGATGGAGGGAGGGGAGGGAAGGAGAAACAGAATCATTTTGGGAAACATTATCTCAGCCACAAGGAATGGGTAATTTCCCAGGCTCATGTTTTTAGCCTCTCCCACCTTTTCCCTCCTGGCAGCGCTGTGCATCATGCCATCACCAGCATATTTGCACCAGAGCTTGCTGCTGCGTCCAGCAGCAGGCTCCGCTCCTCGGCCCTCCGGCTGCACGAGCCAAGGGCTGTTTTACAACGCGTGAGCCACAGTCCTGAACAAAATACTTTTATTGGATATAGGTTTAGTTTCATAATGAAAATTGAGAATATAGATTTTTTTTTTTTCCCGAAAGGGCATTTATCCACTAATATACAAAAAGCCTCTATTTATGGCAAAAAAAAAAAAAAAATTCCTGATTGCTTGTAACATGTCTGGATTCTTCCTTCTTTAAGAAAAAAGAAAACTTTAGAAATATAGCTGATTTTTTTTTTTCCTGGTAGTCATCCGTGTTGTTAACACAGCTATTTCAAAATGCCAAGACCAGCCTCCACAACTCGGCTTCAGTCTTTTTTGGTCGAAGCAACTGATGCCAGCAAGACATGGAAACCGGCCGCATCTCCACGTTCACAACATGTTTGCTCGTCCGTCCCCCTCTCTCTAGCCACATCAGTGAGACAGAAAACAGAAACGCTATCACGATACTCAAGAAGCACAAGTGCTAGGCAGGAAACCAGCTTGCGTTAACGCTATGAGTTACATACAGTGCTGAGTCAAAGCAAGCAGGATTGTGCAGAATGAGCCTGGATTGTTTGCTCTGCCCTTATTTCAGCTCCCGTTACCCACTCGGAGGACTGGGCCGGTAGGGCAATATCAGGAATTATTCTGTGCAGGCACCCGTGGGTATTAATGGCAAAACAAAACTCAGCCTCCTCCCCCAGGGATGGAAGGGGCGGGTTTGGTTTTCAAAAGAAAAACGGAGACCCGAAGGGCTCGGCAGAAACCAGGTCTGAGAAACCTGAGGGATGCAAAGACTAAAGGTGCAGAGCAAACCCGACGGGGCTCGGAGGCCAGCGTGGGACCCCCCCCACTGCCTGCCTCTGTACCTCCACCACCCAAGGGAAAAGAAAACCCTTTTACCTTTCAAAGTCGATCTGGTAGGGGTGGGAGGCAATCGCTAAAGAGAGCTCCGCAGCCAGACGT